>NC_134353.1:414598442-414820074 GCF_048569485.1 Anomaloglossus baeobatrachus | reverse complement strand
AAATGGAGAGAAAGTGGAGAAAAAGTGGAGAAAAAGTGGAGAATAAGTGGAGAAAAAGTGGAGAAAAGATGGAGAAAAAGTGGAGAAAAAGTGGAGAAAAAGTGGAGAATAAGTGGAGAAAAAGTGGAGAAAAAGTGGAGAATAAGTGGAGAAAAAGTGGAGAAAAGGTGGAGAAAAAATGGAGAAAAGTGGAGAAAAAATGGAGAAAAAAAGGAGAAAAAGTGGAGAAAAAGTGGAGAAAAAATGGAGAAAAAGTGGAGAAAAAGTGGAGAAAAAGTGGAGAATAAGTGGAGAAAAAGTGGAGAAAAAGTGGAGAATAAGTGAAGAAAAAGTGGAGAAAAAATGGAGAAAAAGTGGAGAAAAAGTGGAGAAAAAGTGGAGAATAAGTGGAGAAAAAGTGGAGAAAAGGTGGAGAAAAAATGGAGAAAAAAATGGAAAAAAAGTGGAGAAAAAGTTTAGAAAAAGTGGAGAAAAAAATGGAGAAAAAGTGGAGAAAAAGTGGAGAAAAAGTGAAGAAAAAGTGGAGAAAAAAATGGAGAAAAAGTGGAGAAAAAGTGGAGAAAAAGTGGAGAAAAAAATGGAGAAAAAGTGGAGAAAAAGTGGAGAGAAAGTGGAGAAAAAGTGGAGAATAAGTGGAGAAAAAGTGGAGAATAAGTGGAGAAAAAGTGGAGAAAAGGTGGAGAAAAAATGGAGAAAAAAATGGAAAAAAAGTGGAGAAAAAGTTTAGAAAAAGTGGAGAAAAAAATGGAGAAAAAGTGGAGAAAAAGTGGAGAAAAAGTGAAGAAAAAGTGGAGAAAAAAATGGAGAATAAGTGGAGAATAAGTGGAGAAAAAAATGGAGAAAAAGTGGAGAAAAAGTGGAGAAAAAGTGGAGAATAAGTGGAGAAAAGGTGGAGAAAAAATGGAGAAAAAAATGGAGAAAAAGTGGAGAAAAAGTGGAGAAAAAGTGGAGAAAAAGTGGAGATAAAAATGGAGAAAAAGTGGAGAAAAAGTGGAGAATAAGTGGAGAAAAAAATGGAGAAAAAGTGGAGAAAAAATGGAGAAAAAGTGGAGAAAAACTGGAGAAAATAAGGAGAAAAAGTGGAGAAAAAGTGGAGAAAAAGTGGAGAAAAAATAGAGAATAAGTGGAGAAAAAGTGGAGAAAAAGTGGAGAAAAAGTGGAGAATAAGTGGAGAATAAGTGGAGAAAAAGTGGAGAATAAGTGGAGAAAAAGTGGAGAAAAAGTGGAGAAAAAATAGAGAAAAGTGGAGAAAAAATGGAGAAAAAAAGGAGAAAAAGTGGAGAAAAAGTGGAGAAAAAGTGGAGAAAAAATGGAGAAAAAGTGGAGAAAAAATGGAGAAAAAAAGGAGAAAAAGTGGAGAAAAAGTGGAGAAAAAGTGGAGAATAAGTGGAGAATAAGTGGAGAAAAAGTGGAGAAAAAGTGGAGAAAAAGTGGAGAAAAAATGGAGAAAAAGTGGAGAAAAACTGGAGAAAATAAGGAGAAAAAGTGGAGAAAAAGTGGAGAAAAAGTGGAGAAAAAATGGAGAATAAGTGGAGAAAAAAAGGAGAAAAAGTGGAGAAAAAGTGGAGAATAAGTGGAGAAAAAGTGGAGAAAAAGTAGAGAATAAGTGGAGAATAAGTGGAGAAAAAGTGGAGAAAAAAAGGAGAAAAAATGGAGAAAAGTGGAGAAAAAGTGGAGAAAAAATGGAGAAAAAAAGGATAAAAAGTGGAGAAAAAGTGGAGAAAAAGTGGAGAAAAAGTGGAGAAAAAAATGGAGAAAAAGTGGAGAAAAAGTGGAGAAAAAAATGGAGAAAAAGTGGAGAAAAAGTGGAGAAAAAGTGGAGAATAAGTGGAGAAAAAGTGGGGAAAAGGTGGAGAAAAAAATGGAGAAAAGTGGAGAAAAAATGGAGAAAAAAAGGAGAAAAAGTGGAGAAAAAGTGGAGAAAAAGTGGAGAAAAAATGGAGAAAAAGTGGAGAAAAAGTGGAGAAAAAGTGGAGAATAAGTGGAGAAAAAGTGGAGAAAAGATGGAGAAAAAGTGGAGAAAAAGTGGAGAAAAAGTGGAGAATAAGTGGAGAAAAAGTGGAGAAAAAGTGGAGAATAAGTGGAGAAAAAGTGGAGAAAAGGTGGAGAAAAAATGGAGAAAAGTGGAGAAAAAATGGAGAAAAAAAGGAGAAAAAGTGGAGAAAAAGTGGAGAAAAAATGGAGAAAAAGTGGAGAAAAAGTGGAGAAAAAGTGGAGAATAAGTGGAGAAAAAGTGGAGAAAAAGTGGAGAATAAGTGAAGAAAAAGTGGAGAAAAAATGGAGAAAAAGTGGAGAAAAAGTGGAGAAAAAGTGGAGAATAAGTGGAGAAAAAAATGGAGAAAAGGTGGAGAAAAAATGGAGAAAAAAATGGAAAAAAAGTGGAGAAAAAGTTTAGAAAAAGTGGAGAAAAAAATGGAGAAAAAGTGGAGAAAAAGTGGAGAAAAAGTGGAGAAAAAATGGAGAAAAAGTGGAGAAAAAGTGGAGAAAAAGTGGAGAATAAATGGAGAAAAAGTGGAGAAAAAAATGGAGAAAAAGTGGAGAAAAAGTGGAGAAAAAGTGGAGAATAAGTGGAGAAAAAGTGGAGAAAAGGTGGAGAAAAAATGGAGAAAAAAATGGAGAAAAAGTGGAGAAAAAGTGGAGAAAAAGTGGAGACAAAGTGGAGAAAAAAATGGAGAAAAAGTGGAGAAAAAGTGGAGAAAAAGTGGAGAAAAAGTGGAGAATAAGTGGAGAAAAAAATGGAGAAAAAAGTGGAGAAAAAGTGGAGAAAAAGTGGAGAATAAGTGGAGAATAAGTGGAGAAAAAGTGGAGAAAAAGTGGAGAATAAGTGGAGGAAAAGTGGAGAAAAAGTGGAGAAAAAATGGAGAAAAAGTGGAGAAAAAATGTAGAAAAAGTGGAGAAAAAAATGGAGAAAAAAGTGGAGAAAAAGTGGAGAAAAAGTGGAGAATAAGTGGAGAAAAAGTGGAGAATAAGTGGAGAAAAAGTGGAGAAAAAGTGGACAAAAAGTGGAGAAAAAGTGGAGAATAAGTGGAGAAAAAGTGGAGAATAAGTGGAGAAAAAATGGAGAAAAAGTGGAGAAAAAGTGGAGAAAAAGTGGAGAATAAGTGGAGAAAAAGTGGAGAAAAGGTGGAGAAAAAATGGAGAAAAAAATGGAAAAAAAGTGGAGAAAAAGTTTAGAAAAAGTGGAGAAAAAAAATGGAGAAAAAGTGGAGAAAAAGTGGAGAAAAAAATGGAGAAAAAGTGGAGAAAAAGTGGAGAAAAAGTGGAGAATAAGTGGAGAAAAAGTGGAGAAAAAGTGGAGAAAAAAATGGAGAAAAAGTGGAGAAAAAGTGGAGAAAAAGTGGAGAATAAGTGGAGAATAAGTGGAGAAAAAAATGGAGAAAAAGTGGAGAAAAAGTGGAGAAAAAGTGGAGAATAAGTGGAGAAAAAGTGGAGAAAAGGTGGAGAAAAAATGGAGAAAAAAATGGAGAAAAAGTGGAGAAAAAGTGGAGAAAAAGTGGAGACAAAGTGGAGAAAAAAATGGAGAAAAAGTGGAGAAAAAGTGGAGAAAAAGTGGAGAAAAAGTGGAGAATAAGTGGAGAAAAAAATGGAGAAAAAAGTGGAGAAAAAGTGGAGAAAAAGTGGAGAATAAGTGGAGAATAAGTGGAGAAAAAGTGGAGAAAAAGTGGAGAATAAGTGGAGGAAAAGTGGAGAAAAAGTGGAGAAAAAATGGAGAAAAAGTGGAGAAAAAATGTAGAAAAAGTGGAGAAAAAAATGGAGAATAAGTGGAGAAAAAGTGGAGAAAAAGTGGAGAAAAAATGGAGAAAAAGTGGAGAAAAAATGTAGAAAAAGTGGAGAAAAAAATGGAGAAAAAGTGGAGAAAAAGTGGAGAAAAAGTGGAGAAAAAGTGGAGAATAAGTGGAGAAAAGGTGGAGAAAAAGTGGAGAAAAAAATGGAGAAAAAGTGGAGAAAAAGTGGAGAAAAAAATGGAGAAAAAGTGGAGAAAAAATGGAGAAAAAGTGGAGAAAAAGTGGAGAAAAAGTGGAGAAAAAGTGGAGAAAAAAATGGAGAAAAAGTGGAGAAAAAATGGAGAAAAAGTGGAGAAAAAGTGGAGAATAAGTGGAGAAAAAAATGGAGAAAAAAGTGGAGAAAAAGTGGAGAAAAAGTGGAGAATAAGTGGAGAAAAAGTGGAGAATAAGTGGAGAAAAAGTGGAGAAAAAGTGGAGAAAAAGTGGAGAAAAAGTGGAGAATAAGTGGAGAAAAAGTGGAGAATAAGTGGAGAAAAAATGGAGAAAAAGTGGAGAAAAAATGTAGAAAAAAAGGAGAAAAAGTGGAGAAAAAGTGGAGAAAAAATGGAGAAAAGTGGAGAAAAAATGGAGAAAAAAAGGAGAAAAAGTGGAGAAAAAGTGGAGAAAAAATGAAGAAAAAGTGGAGAAAAAATGGAGAAAAAAAGGAGAAAAAGTGGAGAAAAAGTGGAGAAAAAGTGGAGAAAAAGTGGAGAAAAAAATGGAGAAAAAGTGGAGAAAAAGTGGAGAAAAAAATGGAGAAAAAGTGGAGAAAAAGTGGAGAAAAAGTGGAGAATAAGTGGAGAAAAAGTGGAGAAAAAGTGGAGAAAAAAATGGAGAAAAAGTGGAGAAAAAGTGGAGAAAAAGTGGAGAAAAAAATGGAGAAAAAGTGGAGAATAAGTGGAGAAAAAGTGGAGAAAAGGTGGAGAAAAAATGGAGAAAAAAATGGAGAAAAAGTGGAGAAAAAGTGGAGAAAAAGTGGAGAAAAAGTGGAGAAAAAAATGGAGAAAAAGTGGAGAAAAAGTGGAGAAAAAGTGGAGAATAAGTGGAGAAAAAGTGGAGAAAAAGTGGAGAATATGTGGAGAAAAAGTGGAGAAAAAGTGGAGGAAAAAAATGGTAAAAAAGTGGAGAAAAAGTGGAGAAAAAAATGGAGAAAAAGTAGAGAAAAAGTGGAGAAAAAGTGGAGAAAAAGTGGAGAATAAGTGGAGAAAAAAATGGAGAAAAAAGTGGAGAAAAAGTGGAGAAAAAGTGGAGAATAAGTGGAGAAAAAGTGGAGAAAAAGTGGAGAATAAGTGGAGAAAAAGTGGAGAAAAAGTGGAGAAAAAGTGGAGAAAAAATGGAGAAAAAGTGGAGAAAAAATGTAGAAAAAAAGGAGAAAAAGTGGAGAAAAAGTGGAGAAAAAGTGGAGAAAAAAATGGAGAAAAAGTGGAGAAAAAGTGGAGAATAAGTGGAGAAAAAGTGGAGAAAAAGTGGAGAAAAAATGTAGAAAAAAAGGAGAAAAAGTGGAGAAAAAGTGGAGAAAAAATGGAGAAAAGTGGAGAAAAAATGGAGAAAAAAAGGAGAAAAAGTGGAGAAAAAGTGGAGAAAAAATGAAGAAAAAGTGGAGAAAAAATGTAGAAAAAAAGGAGAAAAAGTGGAGAAAAAGTGGAGAAAAAATGGAGAAAAGTGGAGAAAAAATGGAGAAAAAAAGGAGAAAAAGTGGAGAAAAAGTGGAGAAAAAATGAAGAAAAAGTGGAGAAAAAATGGAGAAAAAAATGGAGAAAAAGTGGAGAATAAGTGGAGAAAAAGTGGAGAAAAGGTGGAGAAAAAATGGAGAAAAAAATGGAGAAAAAGTGGAGAAAAAGTGGAGAAAAAGTGGAGAAAAAAATGGAGAAAAAGTAGAGAAAAAGTGGAGAAAAAGTGGAGAAAAAGTGGAGAATAAGTGGAGAAAAAAATGGAGAAAAAAGTGGAGAAAAAGTGGAGAAAAAGTGGAGAATAAGTGGAGAAAAAGTGGAGAATAAGTGGAGAAAAAGTGGAGAAAAAGTGGAGAAAAAGTGGAGAAAAAGTGGAGAATAAGTGGAGAAAAAGTGGAGAAAAAGTGGAGAAAAAGTGGAGAAAAAATGGAGAAAAAGTGGAGAAAAAATGTAGAAAAAAAGGAGAAAAAGTGGAGAAAAAGTGGAGAAAAAGTGGAGAAAAAGTGGAGAAAAAAATGGAGAAAAAGTGGAGAAAAAGTGGAGAATAAGTGGAGAAAAAGTGGAGAAAAAGTGGAGAAAAAAATGGAGAAAAAGTGAAGAAAAATTGGAGAAAAAATGGAGAAAAAGTGGAGAAAAAGTGGAGAAAAAGTGGAGAATAAGTGGAGAATAAGTGGAGAAAAATTGGAGAAAAAGTGGAGAATAAGTGGAGAAAAAGTGGAGAAAAAGTGGAGAAAAAAATGGACAAAAAGTGGAGAAAAAGTGGAGAAAAAGTGGAGAAAAAAATGGAGAAAAAGTGGAGAAAAAGTGGAGAAAAAGTGGAGAATAAGTGGAGAAAAAAATGGAGAAAAAAGTGGAGAAAAAGTGGAGAAAAAGTGGAGAATAAGTGGAGAATAAGTGGAGAAAAAGTGGAGAAAAAGTGGAGAATAAGTGGAGAAAAAGTGGAGAAAAAGTGGAGAAAAAATGGAGAAAAAGTGGAGAAAAAATGTAGAAAAAGTGGAGAAAAAAATGGAGAATAAGTGGAGAAAAAGTGGAGAAAAAGTGGAGAATAAGTGGAGAAAAAGTGGAGAAAAATTGGAGAAAAAGTGGAGAAAAAATGTAGAAAAAGTGGAGAAAAAAATGGAGAAAAAGTGGAGAAAAAGTGGAGAAAAAGTGGAGAATAAGTGGAGAAAAGGTGGAGAAAAAGTGGAGAAAAAAATGGAGAAAAAGTGGAGAAAAAGTGGAGAAAAAGTGGAGAAAAAAATGGAGAAAAAGTGGAGAAAAAATGGAGAAAAAGTGGAGAAAAAGTGGAGAATAAGTGGAGAAAAAAATGGAGAGAAAAGTGGAGAAAAAGTGGAGAAAAAGTGGAGAATAAGTGGAGAAAAAGTGGAGAATAAGTGGAGAAAAAGTGGAGAAAAAGTGGAGAAAAAGTGGAGAATAAGTGGAGAAAAAATGGAGAAAAAGTGGAGAAAAAATGTAGAAAAAAAGGAGAAAAAGTGGAGAAAAAGTGGAGAAAAAGTGGAGAAAAAGTGGAGAAAAAATGGAGAATAAGTGGAGAATAAGTGGAGAAAAAGTGGAGAAAAAGTGGAGAATAAGTGGAGAAAAAGTGGAGAAAAAGTGGAGAATAAGTGGAGAAAAAGTGGAGAATAAGTGGAGAAAAAGTGGAGAAAAAGTGGAGAAAAAGTGGAGAATAAGTGGAGAAAAAGTGGAGAAAAAGTGGAGAAAAAATGGAGAAAAAGTGGAGAAAAAGTGGAGAAAAAGTGGAGAATAAGTGGAGAAAAAGTGGAGAAAAAGTGGAGAAAAAATGGAGAAAAAGTGGAGAAAAAATGGAGAAAAAAAGGAGAAAAAGTGGAGAAAAAGTGGAGAAAAAGTGGAGAAAAAATGGAGAATAAGTGGAGAAAAAATGGAGAAAAAGTGGAGAAAAAGTGGAGAATAAGTGGAGAAAAAGTGGAGAAAAAGTGGAGAAAAAGTGGAGAAAAAATGGAGAAAAAAATGGAGAAAAAGTGGAGAAAAAGTAGAGAAAAAGTGGAGAAAAAGTGGAGAATAATTGGAGAAAAAGTGGAGAAAAAGAGGAGAAAAAGTGGAGAAAAAATGGAGAAAAAAAAGGAGAAAAAGTGGAGAAAAAGTGGAGAAAAAGTGGAGAAAAAGTTAAGAAAAAGTGGAGCACCCTTTGGTGCCTTTCATGTGGCACTAAGGGGTGCTTAGCTTTGTATTTAGCCAAAAAAATGAAAAAAAAATGACGTAGGGTTCCCCTTAGTTTTGTAGCCAGCTAGGGTAAAGCAGACGGCTGCAGCCTGCAGACCACAGCTGGCAACCTCACCTTGGCTGGTAATCCAAAACTGAGGGCACCCCACGCTGTTATTTTAAATTAAATAAATAATTAAAAAAAAACGCGTAGGGGTCCCCCAAAATTGGATCACCAGCCAAGGTAAAGCAGACAGCTGGGGCCTGATATTCTCAGACTAGGGAGGTCCATGGTTATTGGACTCTCCCCAGCCTAAAAATAGCAGGACGCAGCCGCCCCAGAAGTGGCGCATCCATTAGATGCGCCAATCCTGGTGCTTCGCCCCAGCTCATCCCGCGCCCTGGTGCGGTGGCAAACGGGGTAATATATGGGGTTAATACCAGATGTGTAATGTCACCTGACATCAAGCCCTGGGGTTGGTGAGGTCAGGCGTCTATCAGATACCCGACATCACCAACCCAGTCAGTAATAAAAAAAAAATAGATGACAAACACATTTTATTTGAAAAAACACTCCCCAAAACATTCCCTCTTTAACCAATTTATTAGAATGAAAAACAAATCCAGGTCTGGTGTAATCCAAGGGGTTGCCATGACGATCCACACTGTCCCAGTCAATGAAGAGCAGGATGTTCCCCATTGGCTGGGAGAGCAGTGCAGTGACCTGAGCTAACATCAATGGGTCAGCCCAGGTCACTGCAGGGCATGACAAGTGCTGCTGTCAGTGAGGTACATTACCTTCGCTGATCTCCAGCACACTGACAGCCCCTGTCACTGAGTTCAATGACCGGCGCCTTCACACCAAGTATCGCGAGAGGCCCGTGACGTCACCGCTAGTCAGTCTCGGGTCGGAAGCGAGAGAAGGTGATGTGACAAGCGGCGGCCATGGAGGATAGTGACAGCGCTGAGGTCTGGATGGCGGGACTTCGTCACCGCAGGTAAGCCGAGCGGGGGTGTGTGTGTGTGTGTGTGTGTGTGTGTGTGTGTGTGTGTGTGTGTACGTGTGTACAATACATGCCGCGGGCAGGAGGGGGCGGAGCGAGCTGAGCGGGGAAGTGTGGGCTTCCTGCAGGTAACTAGGATAAACATCGGGTTACTAACCAAAGCGCTTTGCTTGGATACCCGATGTTTATCTTGGTTACCAGCATCTGGCAGGCTGCCAGCGATGGCTCCTGCACCCTGTAGCTGTAAAAAGCCCTGCTTTTTGCTGCTAGAACTGTTCTCGAACGTATCTAGAACTATCGAGCTTTTGCAAAAAGCTCGAGTTCTAGTTTGATCTCAAACAGCCCCCAAAATCACTCGAGCCTAGAACTGGAGAACCTCGAACCCGAACCGCGCTCAACTCTACCCAGGACCCAACCCTAATCCTCACCTCTGGCTTAACCTAAACCTTAAATACTGGGATAACCTAACTTTAACTGCTGGACTAACCCTGTTTCTAGCTCCTGGTCTGAACCCAACTCCTATTTTAACTCTATTCCTAACCCATGGTTTAACCCTAACCCTAGCCTTAACCCAGGACCCAACCCTAATCCTCACCTCTGGCTTAACCTAAACCTTAAATACTAGGATAACCTAAGTTTAACTGCTGGACTAACCCTATTTCTGTTTCCTGGTCTGACCCTAACTCCTGTTTTAACTCTATTACTAATCCGTGGTCTAACCCTAACCCTAGCCTTAACCCATGACCCAACCCTAATCCTCATCTCTGGTTTAACCTAAACCGTAAAATTCTGGCTTAACCTAACTTTAACTGCTGGACTAACCCTATTTCTAGCTCCTGGTTTGACCCTAACTCCTGTTTTAACTCTATTCCTAACCCATGGTCAAACCCTAACCCTTGCTTTAACTTAAGACCCAACCTTAATCCTCACCTCTGGCTTAACCTAAACCTTAAATTCTGGCTTAACCTAACTTTAACTGCTGGACTAACTCTACTTCTAGCTCTTGGTTTGACCCTAACTCCTGTTTTAACTCTATTCCTAACCCATGGTCTAACTCTAACCCTATCCTTAAACCAGGACCCAACCCTAATCCTCACCTCTGACTTAACCTAAACCTTAAATACTGGGATAACCTAACTTTAACTGCTGGACTAACCCTGTTTCTAGCTCCTGGTCTGAACCCAACTCCTGTTTTAACTCTATTCCTAACCCATGGTCTAACCCTAACCCTTGCTTTAACTTAAGACCCAACCTTAATCCTCACCTCTGGCTTAACCTAAACCTTAAATTCTGGCTTAACCTAACTTTAACTGCTGGACTAACTCTACTTCTAGCTCTTTGTTTGACCCTAACTCCTGTTTTAACTCTATTCCTAACCCATGGTTTAACTCTAACCCTATCCTTAAACCAGGACCCAACCCTAATCCTCACCTCTGACTTAACCTAAACCTTAAATACTGGGATAACCTAACTTTAACTGCTGGACTAACCCTGTTTCTAGCTCCTGGTCTGAACCCAACTCCTGATTTAACTCTATTCCTAACCCATGGTCTAACCCTAACCCTAGCCTTAACCCAGGACCCAACCCTAATTCTCACCTCTGGCTTAACCTAAACCTTAAATACTAGGATAACCTAAGTTTAACTGCTGGACTAACCCTATTTCTGTTTCCTGGTCTGACCCCAACTCCTGTTTTAACTCTATTACTAATCCGTGGTCTAACCCTAACCCTAGCCTTAACCCATAACCCAACCCTAATCCTCACCTCTGGTTTAACCTAAACCGTAAAATTCTGGCTTAACCTAACTTTAACTGCTGGACTAACCCTATTTCTAGCTCCTGGTTTGACCCTAACTCCTGTTTTAACTCTATTCCTAACCCATGGTTTAACCCTAACCCTAGCCTTAACCTTAGACCCAACCTTAATCCTCAACTCTGGCTTAACCTAAACCTTAAATTCTGGCTTAACCTAACTTTAACTGCTGGACTAACCCTATTTCTAGCTCCTGGTTTGACCCTAACTCCTGTTTTAACTCTACTCCTAACCCATGGTCTAACCCTAACCCTAGCCTTAACCTAAGACCCAACCTTAATCCTCACCTCTGGCTTAACCTAAACCTTAAATTCTGGCGTAACCTAAGTTTAACTGCTGGACTAACACTATTTCAAGACCATGTTCTGACCCTAACTCCTGCTTTAACTTTATTCCTATACCATGGTGTAACCCTAACCCTAGCCTTTACCCAGGACCCAACCCGAATCCTCACCTCTGGCTTAACCTAAACCTTAAATTCTGGCTTAACCTAAGTTTAACTGTTGGACTAACCATATTTCTAGCCCCTGGTCTGACCCTAACTCCTGCTATAACTTTATTTCTAACCCATGGTATAACCCTAACCCTAGCCTTAACCCATAACCCAACCCTAATCCTCACCTCTGGCTTAACCGAAACCTTAAATTGTGGCTTAACCTAAGTTTAACTGCTGGATTAATCCTATTTCTAGACCCTGGTTTGACTCTAACTCCTGCTTTAACTCCATTCCTAATTAATGGTGTAACCCTAACCCAAGCCTTAACCAGGACCCAACCCTAATCCTCACCTCTGTCTTAATCTAAACCTTAAATACTGGGATAACCTAACCTTAACTGCTAATCTAAACCTATTTCTAGCTCCTGGTCTGACCATAACTCCTGTTTTAACTCTATTCCTAACCCATGGTCTAACTCTAACCCTATCCTTAAACCAGGACCCAACCCTAATCCTCACCTCTGACTTAACCTAAACCTTAAATACTGGGATAACCTAACTTTAACTGCTGGACTAACCCTGTTTCTAGCTCCTGGTCTGAACCCAACTCCTGTTTTAACTCTATTCCTAACCCATGGTCTAACCCTAACCCTAGCCTTAACCCAGGACCCAACCCTAATCCTCACCTCTGGCTTAACCTAAACCTTAAATACAAGGATAACCTATGTTTAACTGCTGGACTAACCCTATTTCTGTTTCCTGGTCTGACCCTAACTCCTGTTTTAACTCTATTACTAATCCGTGGTCTAACCCTAACCCTAGCCTTAACCCATGACCCAACCCTAATCTTCATCTCTGGTTTAACCTAAACCGTAAAATTCTGGCTTAACCTAACTTTAACTGCTGGACTAACCCTATTTCTAGCTCCTGGTTTGACCCTAACTCCTGTTTTAACTCTATTCCTAACCCATGGTCTAACCCTAACCTTAACCTAAGACCCAACCTTAATCCTCACCTCTGGCTTAACCTAAACCTTAAATTCTGGCTTAACCTAACTTTAACTGCTGGACTAACACTATTTCAAACCCATGTTCTGACCCTAACTCCTGTTTTAACTTTATTCCTATCCCATGGTGTAACCCTAACCCTAGCCTTAACCCAGGACCCAACCCTAATCCTCACCTCTGGCTTAACCAAAACCTTAAATTGTGGCTTAACCTAAGTTTAACTGTTGGTCTAACCATATTTCTAGCCCCTGGTCTGACCCTAACTCCTGTTTTAACTCTATTCCTAACCCATGGTCTAACTCTAACCCTATCCTTAAACCAGGACCCAACCCTAATCCTCACCTCTGACTTAACCTAAACCTTAAATACTGGGATAACCTAACTTTAACTGCTGGACTTACCCTGTTTCTGTTTCCTGGTCTGACCCTAACTCCTGTTTTAACTCTATTACTAATCCGTGGTCTAACCCTAACCCTAGCCTTAACCCATGACCCAACCCTAATCCTCACCTCTGGTTTAGCCTAAACCGTAAAATTCTGGCTTAACCTAACTTTAACTGCTGGACTAAACCTATTTCTAGCTCCTGGTTTGACCCTAACTCATGTTTTAACTCTATTCCTAACCCATGGTGTAACCCTAACCCTAGCCTTTACCCAGGACCCAACCCTAATCCTCTCCTCTGGCTTAACCTAAACCTTAAATTCTATCTTAACCTAAGTTTAACTGTTGGTCTAACCATATTTCTAGCCCCTGGTCTGACCCTAACTCCTGCTATAACTCTATTTCTAACCCATGCTATAACCCTAACCCTAGCCTTAACCCAGGACCCAACCCTAATCCTCACCTCTGGCTTAACCGAAACCTTAAATTGTGGCTTAACCTAAGTTTAACTGCTGGACTAATCCTATTTCTAGACCCTGGTCTGACACTAACTCCTGCTTTAACTCCATTCCTAATTAATGGTGTAACCCTAACCCTAGCCTTAACTAGGACCCAACCCTAATCCTCACCTCTGTCTTAATCTAAACCTTAAATACTGGGATATCCTAACTTTAACTGCTAATCTAAACCTATTTCTAGCTCCTGGTCTGACCATAACTCCTGTTTTAACTCTATTCCTAACCCATGGCCTAACTCTAACCCTATCCTTAAACCAGGACCCAACCCTAATCCTAACCTCTGACTTAACCTAAACCTTAAATACTGGGATAACCTAACTTTAACTACTGGACTAACCCTGTTTCTAGCTCCTGGTCTGAACCCAACTCCTGTTTTAACTCTATTCCTAACCCATGGTCTCACCCTAGCCTTAACCCAGGACCCAACCCTAATCCTCACCTCTAGCTTAACCTAAACCTTAAATACTAGGATAACCCAACTTTAACTGCTGGACTAACCCTATTTCTGTTTCCTGGTCTGACCCTTCCTCCTGTTTTAACTCTATTACTAATCCGTGGTCTAACCCTAACTCTAGCCTTAACCCATGACCCAACCCTAATCCTCACCTCTGGCTTAACCGAAACCTTAAATTGTGGCTTAACCTAAGTTTAACTGCTGGACTAATCCTATTTCTAGCTCCTGGTTTGACCCTAACTCCTGTTTTAACTCTATTCCTAACCCATGGTCTAACCCTAACCCTAGCCTTAACCCAGGACCTAACCCTAATCCTCACCTCTGACTTAACCTAAACCTTAAATACTGGGATAACCTAACTTTAACTGCTGGACTAACCCTGTTTCTAGCTCCTGGTCTGAACCCAACTCCTGTTTTAACTCTATTCCTAACCCATGGTCTAACCCTAACCCTAGCCTTAACCCAGGACCCAACCCTAATCCTCACCTCTGGCTTAACCTAAACCTTAAATACTAGGATAACCTAAGTTTAACTGCTGGACTAACCCTATTTCTGTTTCCTGGTCTGACCCTAACTCCTGTTTTAACTCTATTACTAATCCGTGGTCTAACTCTAACCCTAGCCTTAACCCATAACCCAACCCTAATCCTCACCTCTGGTTTAACCTAAACCGTAAAATTCTGGCTTAACCTAACTTTAACTGCTGGACTAACCCTATTTCTAGCTCCTGGTTTGACCCTAACTCCTGTTTTAACTCTATTAATAACCCATGGTCTAACCCTAACCCTAGCCTTAACCTAAGACCCAACCTTAATCCTCACCTCTGGCTTAACCTAAACCTTAAATTCTGGCTTAACCTAAGTTTAACTGTTGGACTAACCATATTTCTAGCCCCTGGTCTGACCCTAACGCCTGCTTTAACTTTATTCCTATCCCATGGTGTAACCCTAACCCTAGCCTTTACCCAGGACCCAACCCTAATCCTCACCTCTGGCTTAACCTAAACCTTAAATTGTGGCTTAACCTAAGTTTAACTGCTGGACTAATCCTATTTCTAGACCCTGGTCTGACCCTAACTCCTGCTTTAACTCCATTCCTAATTAATGGTGTAACCCTAACCCTAGCCTTAACCAGGACTTAACCCAAATCCTCACCTCTGACTTAACCTAAACCTTAAATACTGGGATAACCTAACTTTAACTGCTGGACTAACCCTGTTTCTAGCTCCTGGTCTGAACCCAACTCCTGTTTTAACTCTATTCCTAACCCATGGTCTAACCCTAGCCTTAACCCAGGACCCAACCCCAATCCTCACCTCTAGCTTAACCTAAACCTTTAATACTAGGATAACCTAACTTTAACTGCTGGACTAACCCTATTTCTGTTTCCTGGTCTGACAATAACTCCTGTTTTAACTCTATTACTAATCCGTGGTCTAACCCTAACCCTAGCCTTAACCCATGACCCAACCCTAATCCTCACCTCTGGTTTAACCTAAACCGTAAAATTCTGGCTTAACCTAACTTTAACTGCTGGACTAACCCTATTTCTAGCTCCTGGTTTGACCCTAACTCCTGTTTTAACTCTATTCCTAACCCATGGTCTAACCCTAACCCTAGCCTTAACCCAAGACCCAACCTTAATCCTCACCTCTGGCTTAACCTAAACCTTAAATTCTGGCTTAACCTAAGTTTAACTGCTGGACTAACCCTATTTCAAGCCCATGTTATGACCCTAACTCCTGCTTTAACTCTATTCCTAACCCATGGTGTAACCCTAACCCTAGCCTTTACCCAGGATCAAACCCTAATCCTCTCCTCTGGCTTAACCTAAACCTTAAATTCTGACTTAACCTAAGTTTAACTGTTGGACTAACCATATTTCTAGACCCTGGTCTGACCCTAACTCCTGCTATAACTCTATTTCTAACCCATGGTATAACCCTAACCCTAGCCTTAACTCAGGACCCAACCCTAATCCTCACCTCTAGGTTAACCTAAACCTTAAATACTAGGATAACCTAACTTTAACTGCTGGACTAACCCTATTTCTAGCTCCTGGTTTGACCCTAACTCCTGTTTTAACTCTATTCCTAACCCATGGTCTAACCCTAACCCTAGCCTTAACCCAAGACCCAACCTTAATCCGTACCTCTGGCTTAACCTAAACCATAAATTCTGGCTTAACCTAAGTTTAACTGCCGGACTAACCCTATTTCAAGCCCATGTTCTGACCCTAACTCCTACTTTAACTCTATTCCTAACCCATGGTTTAACTCTAACCCTAGCCTTTACCCAGAACCCAACCCTAATCCTCTCCTCTAGCTTAACCTAAACCTTAAATTCTGACTTAACCTAAGTTTAACTGTTGGACTAACCATATTTCTAGCCCCTGGTCTGACCCTAACTCCTGCTATAACTCTATTTCTAACCCATGATATAACCCTAACCCTAGCCTTAACCCAGGACCCAACCCTAATCATCACCTCTGGCTTGACCGAAACCTTAAATTGTGGCTTAACCTAAGTTTAACTGCTGGACTAATCCTATTTCTAGACCCTGGTCGGACCCTAACTCCTGCTTTAACTCCATTCCTAATTAATGGTGTAACCCTAACCCTAGCCTTAACCAGGACCAAACCCTAATCCTCACCTCTGGCTTAACCTAAACCTTAAATTCTGGCATAACCTAAGTTTAACTGTTGGACTAACCATATTTCTAAACCTTAAATACTGGGATAACCTAACTTTTACTGCTAATCTAAACCTATTTCTAGCTCCTGGTCTGACCATAACTCCTGTTTTAACGCTATTCCTAACCCATGGTCTAACTCTAACCCTATCCTTAAACCAGGACCCAACCCTAATCCTCACCTCTGACTTAACCTAAACCTTAAATACTGGGATAACCTAACTTTAACTGCTGGACTAACCCTGTTTCTAGCTCCTGGTCTGAACCCAACTCCTGTTTTAACTCTATTCCTAACCCATGGTCTAACCCTAACCCTAGCCTTAACCCAGGACCCAACCCTAATCCTCACCTCTGGCTTAACCTAAACCTGAATTTCTGGCTTAACCTAAGTTTAACTGCTGGACTAACACTATTTCAAGCCCATGTTCTAACCCTAACTCCTGCTTTAACTTTATTCCTATCCCATGGTGTAACCCTAACCCTAGCCTTTACCCAGGACCCAACCCTAATCCTCACCTCTGGCTTAACCTAAACCTTAAATACTAGGCTAACCTAAGTTTAACTGCTGGACTAACCGTATTTCTGTTCCCTGGTCTGACCCTAACTCCTGTTTTAACTCTATTACTAATCCGTGGTCTAACCCTAACCCTAGCCTTAACCCATAACCCAACCGTAATCCTCACCTCTGGTTTAACCTAAACCGTAAAATTCTGGCTTAACCTAACTTTAACTGCTGGACTAACCCTATTTCTAGCTCCTGGTTTGACCCTAACTCCTGTTTTAACTCTATTCCTAACCCATGGTCTAACCTTAACTCTAGCCTTAACCTAAGACCCAACCTTAATCCTCACCTCTGGCTTAACCTAAACCTTAAATTCTGGCTTAACCTAAGTTTAACTGCTGGACTAACCCTATTTCAAGCCCATGTTCTGACCCTAACTTCTGCTTTAACTTTATTCCTATCCCATGGTGTAACCCTAACCCTAGCCTTTACCCAGGACCCAACCCTAATCCTCACCTCTGGCTTAACCTAAACCTTAAACTCTGGCTTAACCTAAGTTTAACTGTTGGACTAACCATATTTCTAGCCCCTGGTCTGACCCTAACTCCTGCTATAACTTTATTTCTAACCCATGGTATAACCCTAATCCTAGCTTTAACCCAGGACCCAACCCTAATCCTCACCTCTGGCTTAACCGAAACCTTAAATTGTGGCTTAACCTAAGTTTAACTGCTGGACTAATCCTATTTCTAGACCCTGGTCTGACCCTAACTCCTGCTTTAACTCCATTCCTAATTAATGGTGTAACCCTAACCCTAGCCTTAACCAGGACCCAACCCGAATCCTCACCTCTGTCTTAATCTAAACCTTAAATACTGGCTTAACCTAAATTTAACTGCTAATCTAAACCTATTTCTACCTCCTTGTCTGACCCTAACTCCTGTTTTAACTCTATTCCTAACCCATGGTCTAACCCTAACCCCAGCCTTAACCCAGGACCCAACCCTAATCCTCACCTCTGGCTTAACCTAAACCTTAAATACTGGGATAACCTAACTTTAACTGCTGGACTAACCCTGTTTCTAGCTCCTGGTCTGAACCCAACTCCTGTTTTAACTCTATTCCTAACCCATGGTCTAACCCTAGCCTTAACCCAGGACCCAACCCTAATCCTCACCTCTGGCTTAACCTAAACCTTAAATACTAGGATAACCTAAGTTTAACTGCTGGACTAACCCTATTTCTGTTTCCTGGTCTGACCCTAACTCCTGTTTTAACTCTATTACTAATCCGTGGTCTAACCCTAAACCTAGCCTTAACCCATTACCCAACCCTAACCCTCATCTCTGGTTTAACCTAAACCGTAAAATTCTGGCTTAACCTAACTTTAACTGCTGGACTAACCCTATTTCTAGCACCTGGTTTGACCCTAACTCCTATTTTAACTCCATTCCTAATTAATGGTGTAACCCTATCCCTAGCCTTAACCAGGACCCAACCGTAATCCTCTCCTCTGTCTTAATCTAAACCTTAAATTCTGGGATAACTTAACCTTAACTGCTAATCCAAACCTGTTTCTAGCTCCTGGTCTGACCATAACTCCTGTTTTAACTCTATTCCTAACCCATGGTCTAACTCTAACCCTATCCTTAAACCAGGACCCAACCCTAATCCTCACCTCTGACTTAACCTAAACCTTAAATACTGGGATAACCTAACTTTAACTGCTGGACTAACCCTGTTTCTAGCTCCTGGTCTGAACCCAACTCCTGTTTTAACTCTATTCCTAACCCATGGTCTAACCCTAACCCTAGCCTTAACCCAGGACCCAACCCTAATCCTCACCTCTGGCTTAACCTAAACCTGAATTTCTGGCTTAACCTAAGTTTAACTGCTGGACTAACACTATTTCAAGCCCATGTTCTAACCCTAACTCCTGCTTTAACTTTATTCCTATCCCATGGTGTAACCCTAACCCTAGCCTTTACCCAGGACCCAACCCTAATCCTCACCTCTGGCTTAACCTAAACCTTAAATACTAGGATAACCTAAGTTTAACTGCTGGACTAACCGTATTTCTGTTCCCTGGTCTGACCCTAACTCCTGTTTTAACTCTATTACTAATCCGTGGTCTAACCCTAACCCTAGCCTTAACCCATAACCCAACCGTAATCCTCACCTCTGGTTTAACCTAAACCGTAAAATTCTGGCTTAACCTAACTTTAACTGCTGGACTAACCCTATTTCTAGCTCCTGGTTTGACCCTAACTCCTGTTTTAACTCTATTCCTAACCCATGGTCTAACCTTAACTCTAGCCTTAACCTAAGACCCAACCTTAATCCTCACCTCTGGCTTAACCTAAACCTTAAATTCTGGCTTAACCTAAGTTTAACTGCTGGACTAACCCTATTTCAAGCCCATGTTCTGACCCTAACTTCTGCTTTAACTTTATTCCTATCCCATGGTGTAACCCTAACCCTAGCCTTTACCCAGGACCCAACCCTAATCCTCACCTCTGGCTTAACCTAAACCTTAAACTCTGGCTTAACCTAAGTTTAACTGTTGGACTAACCATATTTCTAGCCCCTGGTCTGACCCTAACTCCTGCTATAACTTTATTTCTAACCCATGGTATAACCCTAATCCTAGCTTTAACCCAGGACCCAACCCTAATCCTCACCTCTGGCTTAACCGAAACCTTAAATTGTGGCTTAACCTAAGTTTAACTGCTGGACTAATCCTATTTCTAGACCCTGGTCTGACCCTAACTCCTGCTTTAACTCCATTCCTAATTAATGGTGTAACCCTAACCCTAGCCTTAACCAGGACCCAACCCGAATCCTCACCTCTGTCTTAATCTAAACCTTAAATACTGGCTTAACCTAAATTTAACTGCTAATCTAAACCTATTTCTACCTCCTTGTCTGACCCTAACTCCTGTTTTAACTCTATTCCTAACTAGAGTTGAGCGCGGTTCGTGGTTCGTGGTTCTCCAGTTCGCGGCTCGAGTGATTTTGGGGCATGTTCTAGATCGAACTAGAACTCGAGCTTTTTGCAAAAGCTCGGTAGTTCTAGAAACGTTCGAGAACGGTTCTAGCAGCCAAAAAACAGCTAAATCATAGCTTGGTTTCTGCTGTAATAGTGTAAGTCACTCTGTGAATCAAACTATTATCACATTTCAGTGTATAGTGTGCGTGAACAGCGCCTTCAGATCACTGCTGTTTCTATAATGGCGATCGCCATTTTTTTTTTTTTTTTTTCTTGTCTTCCTTCCCTAAGCGCGCGCGTCTTGTGGGGCGGGCCAGCATGTCAGCCAATCCCAGACACACACACAGCTAAGTGGACTTTGAGCCAGAGAAGCAACGGCATGTGTGATAGGATCTGCATGTCACATGTCCCTGCATTATAAAACCGGACATTTTCTTCACGGACGCCATTATCTGCCTTCTGCGTCTTTGGTGTCAGACATCACTGTCGCAGCTCCGTCTTCCTGAGTCCTATAGCCGATACAGCTGTATGCGCTGCATACACAGCGTTAGACAGCTTAGGGAGAGCACTTTATAGCAGTCCTTTTAAGGGCTCCAACCGGCAGGGTCAGAGAGCCATAGGTGACAGGTCCTGCAAACAGCAACAGCGTCTGTGTAGCCCAGGTCAGGGATTTCCTACCTGCATTTCACCATTAGGAGGGAATAGAAAGGCAGTCTTCCATTCCTCTACCCAGAGCACCACAATCCTGCCACTGTACCCTCTTGTCCTCTGCACACTCCAACTGATAACTAAGCCATTATACTAGCAAACACTCAGTGTACCTAGTGGCATCCTATACGTGGCTATTGGACTTTGCTATAGTCCCACTAGTGCAAAGACATTTGCAGCACGTCTGCCTGCATTGCACACTACAACTCATTCTAACCAAGCCATTATACTAGCAAACACTCAGTGTACCTAGTGGCATCCTATACGTGGCTATTGGACTTTGCTATAGTCCCACTAGTGCAAAGACATTTGCAGAGCGCGTCTGCCTGCGTTGCACACTACAACTCATTCTAACCAAGCCATTATACTAGCAAACACTCAGTGTACCTAGTGGCATCCTATACGTGGCTATTGGACTTTGCTATAGTCCCACTAGTGCAAAGACATTTGCAGAGCGCGTCTGCCTGCGTTGCACACTACAACTCATTCTAACCAAGCCATTATACTAGCAAACACTCAGTGTACCTAGTGGCATCCTATACGTGGCTATTGGACTTTGCTATAGTCCCACTAGTGCAAAGACATTTGCAGAGCGCGTCTGCCTGCGTTGCACACTACAACTCATTCTAACCAAGCCATTATACTAGCAAACACTCAGTGTACCTAGTGGCATCCTATACGTGGCTATTGGACTTTGCTATAGTCCCACTAGTGCAAAGACATTTGCAGAGCGCGTCTGCCTGCGTTGCACACTACAACTCATTCTAACCAAGCCATTATACTAGCAAACACTCAGTGTACCTAGTGGCATCCTATACGTGGCTATTGGACTTTGCTATAGTCCCACTAGTGCAAAGACATTTGCAGAGCGCGTCTGCCTGCGTTGCACACTACAACTCATTCTAACCAAGCCATTATACTAGCAAACACTCAGTGTACCTAGTGGCATCCTATACGTGGCTATTGGACTTTGCTATAGTCCCACTAGTGCAAAGACATTTGCAGAGCGCGTCTGCCTGCGTTGCACACTACAACTCATTCTAACCAAGCCATTATACTAGCAAACACTCAGTGTACCTAGTGGCATCCTATACGTGGCTATTGGACTTTGCTATAGTCCCACTAGTGCAAAGACATTTGCAGAGCGCGTCTGCCTGCGTTGCACACTACAACTCATTCTAACCAAGCCATTATACTAGCAAACACTCAGTGTACCTAGTGGCATCCTATACGTGGCTATTGGACTTTGCTATAGTCCCACTAGTGCAAAGACATTTGCAGAGCGCGTCTGCCTGCGTTGCACACTACAACTCATTCTAACCAAGCCATTATACTAGCAAACACTCAGTGTACCTAGTGGCATCCTATACGTGGCTATTGGACTTTGCTATAGTCCCACTAGTGCAAAGACATTTGCAGAGCGCGTCTGCCTGCGTTGCACACTACAACTCATTCTAACCAAGCCATTATACTAGCAAACACTCAGTGTACCTAGTGGCATCCTATACGTGGCTATTGGACTTTGCTATAGTCCCACTAGTGCAAAGACATTTGCAGAGCGCGTCTGCCTGCGTTGCACACTACAACTCATTCTAACCAAGCCATTATACTAGCAAACACTCAGTGTACCTAGTGGCATCCTATACGTGGCTATTGGACTTTGCTATAGTCCCACTAGTGCAAAGACATTTGCAGAGCGCGTCTGCCTGCGTTGCACACTACAACTCATTCTAACCAAGCCATTATACTAGCAAACACTCAGTGTACCTAGTGGCATCCTATACGTGGCTATTGGACTTTGCTATAGTCCCACTAGTGCAAAGACATTTGCAGAGCGCGTCTGCCTGCGTTGCACACTACAACTCATTCTAACCAAGCCATTATACTAGCAAACACTCAGTGTACCTAGTGGCATCCTATACGTGGCTATTGGACTTTGCTATAGTCCCACTAGTGCAAAGACATTTGCAGAGCGCGTCTGCCTGCGTTGCACACTACAACTCATTCTAACCAAGCCATTATACTAGCAAACACTCAGTGTACCTAGTGGCATCCTATACGTGGCTATTGGACTTTGCTATAGTCCCACTAGTGCAAAGACATTTGCAGAGCGCGTCTGCCTGCGTTGCACACTACAACTCATTCTAACCAAGCCATTATACTAGCAAACACTCAGTGTACCTAGTGGCATCCTATACGTGGCTATTGGACTTTGCTATAGTCCCACTAGTGCAAAGACATTTGCAGAGCGCGTCTGCCTGCGTTGCACACTACAACTCATTCTAACCAAGCCATTATACTAGCAAACACTCAGTGTACCTAGTGGCATCCTATACGTGGCTATTGGACTTTGCTATAGTCCCACTAGTGCAAAGACATTTGCAGAGCGCGTCTGCCTGCGTTGCACACTACAACTCATTCTAACCAAGCCATTATACTAGCAAACACTCAGTGTACCTAGTGGCATCCTATACGTGGCTATTGGACTTTGCTATAGTCCCACTAGTGCAAAGACATTTGCAGAGCGCGTCTGCCTGCGTTGCACACTACAACTCATTCTAACCAAGCCATTATACTAGCAAACACTCAGTGTACCTAGTGGCATCCTATACGTGGCTATTGGACTTTGCTATAGTCCCACTAGTGCAAAGACATTTGCAGAGCGCGTCTGCCTGCGTTGCACACTACAACTCATTCTAACCAAGCCATTATACTAGCAAACACTCAGTGTACCTAGTGGCATCCTATACGTGGCTATTGGACTTTGCTATAGTCCCACTAGTGCAAAGACATTTGCAGAGCGCGTCTGCCTGCGTTGCACACTACAACTCATTCTAACCAAGCCATTATACTAGCAAACACTCAGTGTACCTAGTGGCATCCTATACGTGGCTATTGGACTTTGCTATAGTCCCACTAGTGCAAAGACATTTGCAGAGCGCGTCTGCCTGCGTTGCACACTACAACTCATTCTAACCAAGCCATTATACTAGCAAACACTCAGTGTACCTAGTGGCATCCTATACGTGGCTATTGGACTTTGCTATAGTCCCACTAGTGCAAAGACATTTGCAGCACGTCTGCCTGCGTTGCACACTCCAACTAATTATAACTAAGTTGCATTGTCAGGGATATTTATTCTTTATTATTCTGCTGTTAATAAAGCTAGACCACCACTGCAATCTTCACCACCTCTCAATTTTTACTACCACATTTTCAGTCCACAATCTTGTCGCAATCAACATGAGTGGCAAAATGACAGATGCTGGTGGAAAGGGGAAGAGGCGTGGTGGAAAAGGCAAAAAAGGTTTTGTCCGTGGGGAAGGTGGCAAAGCTCCATTATCATCTGCTGAAGATAGACCATCTACCAGCAAAAGTAAGATGTCTACTACTTACCGTGGACAATCCGATGTGCTCCCTTTTTTACGGACACGAACAACAGGAAGAAAGGTAGATGATGGGCAAAAAAGGAAAATGCTTGAATGGATCTCAAGTGGTCCAACAAGTGCCCTCTCAGCCACTTCAAGTACCGCATCCAAAAAACACCAGTCCTCTGAGTTGTCATCCCAATCACACTTGATTTCTCCCAGCTCTGAAGTCTCCATCAGCCCTGCACAGTATGGTGGAACTGAGATGGCTGAGTCTGCAGAGCTGTTCAGTCACACTATAGCCTGGGAATCAGAGGTCTGCTCCCAAGCTACAGTGAGTACAGAACAGGAAATGGTCTGCAGTGATGCCCAGAACCTTTGTGACTCAGATTCAGGCCGTGAGGACCAAGTTTCTGAGCATAATGTTGACCCTTTGTCACAAACTGTAACACCTGTGGTTATAGACAATGAGGAACATACTGATGAAGATGAGACGCAGATACCCGATTGGGATGACAACTTAAATATTCCGTCAGGGCAAGAAGAGGCTCGGTCTGAGGGGGAGGGGAGTGCAAACACAACAATTGATGATGACGTTCTAGATCCCACCTACTGTCAACCCCCAGTCAGGCACTCGAGGAGGTCAACAGAGGCGGTGGAGGAGGATGCAACCGACGACGAAGTTACCTTGCGCCTTCCTGGACAGAGTCGGAGCACTGGTAGCACGTCTACAACTGCATCCTCAGCCACCACTCTGCCTATGAGCATTATTCGGGGTGGATCAACAGGTCGCATGGCCTCTAAGCCTTGCCTAGCCTGGTCCTTTTTTCACATCGAAAAAGATCGCCCAACTCATGTGATATGTAACATTTGTCATGATTCTCTTAGTAGAGGTCAAAAGCTCAGCAGTTTGACAACTTCTTCCATGAATCGTCACATGAATAAATATCATAAGTCCCGGTGGGAAGCTCACCGTGCTGCAATGCGGCCTAGCGGAGCGAACCATCCACCGCCCGCCCCTTCCACTGCATCCGCGCGCTCTTCATCTTCTAGGACTGTGGGGACAGCTGCCACACCTGTTTTTCCACGCAAAACTTCCACCACTGTAACCGCAACAGGCAGTTTGCTTGTAAGGTCGTCAGTTGGTTTGGAAGGGGAAACAAGTGAGTGTGTACAGCTCTCTCAGACATCGATAGCACCAACGTTGGATGAAGGCAACATCATGTCTCCGCCTGCACTTTCCTCACAAACCTGCATTTTTCCAGGGACACCCTACTCAACACCGTCTACACACAGCAGCCAGATCTCTGTCCCTCAGATGTGGTCAAATAAAAGGCCACTTCCTCCGACCCATGACAAAGCTAAGAGGTTGACTCTATCCCTCTGTAAGCTGTTGGCTACCGAAATGCTGCCTTTCCGCCTAGTGGACACACAGGATTTTAGAGACCTTATGTCTGTCGCTGTGCCCCAGTACCAGATGCCTAGTCGCCACTACTTCTCTAAGAAAGGTGTGCCCGCGCTACACCAGCATGTCGCACACAACATCACCGCTTCCTTGAGAAACTCTGTGTGTGAACGGGTGCATTTCACCACCGATACTTGGACCAGTAAGCATGGACAGGGACGTTACATGTCGCTGACTGGGCACTGGGTAACTATGGTGATAGATGGTGAAGGGTCTGCTGCACAAGTCTTGCCGTCCCCACGACTTGTGTGTCAATCCTCTGTCTGTCCAAGTTCCGCCACTGCTTCTGCATCCTCCACCTCATCTGGGTCCTCCACCTCCGCCCCAAGCCTGCCTGGTCAGGCCACCAGCGTTCTCACTGCGCAGAAGGAATCACGCACCCCTCATTACTATGCTGGCAGCAGAGCGCAACGGCATCAGGCGGTCTTTAGCTTGACATGTCTTGGTAATAAGAGTCACACAGCTGAGGAGTTGTGGTCAGCTTTGCGGTCCGAGTTTAATAAATGGTTGTCTCCACTCAAACTGCAGCCTGGTAAGGCCGTGTGCGACAATGCTGCAAACCTGGGTGCGGCACTTCGCCTGGGCAAGGTGACACACGTACCTTGTATGGCTCACGTGTTGAACCTTGTCGTGCAGCAATTTTTAACACACTATCCCGGCCTAGATGGCCTTCTGAACAGGGCACGAAAACTGTCAGCTCACTTCCGCCGTTCAAGCGCCGCAGCAGAGCGACTTGCATCGCTCCAGAAGTCTTTCGGCCTGCCGGTTCATCGCCTGAAATGCGATGTGGCGACACGCTGGAATTCAACTCTCCACATGTTACAGCGACTGTGGCAGCACCGCAGAGCCCTGGTGCAATACGTCATGACGTATAGCCTGGGCCAACGAGATGCAGAGGTGGGGCAGATCACCCTGATGGAGTGGTCTCAGATCAAGGACCTATGCACCCTTCTGCACAGTTTCGACATGGCGACGAATATGTTTAGCGCTGACAATGCCATTATCAGCATGACGATTCCAGTCATTTACATGCTGGAGCACACGCTAAACACTATTCGGAGTCAGGGGGTGGGACAACATGAAGGGGAGGAACTACAGGAGGATTCATATGCGCAAGGGACAACAACATCACCAAGGTCCAGACGTTCATCATCACCAACGCAGCAGGCATGGGACCATGGGGGACAGGGATCGACAAGGGCGCATAGTAGCAGGCGAAATGTTGAGCAAGGTGCAGGAGAACATGAAGAAATGGAGGACGAACTG
Organism: Anomaloglossus baeobatrachus; assembly: GCF_048569485.1. Lineage (NCBI taxonomy): Eukaryota > Metazoa > Chordata > Amphibia > Anura > Aromobatidae > Anomaloglossus > Anomaloglossus baeobatrachus. Next base: position 414,793,880 of record NC_134353.1, on the reverse strand, counting down.
TCCATGGACATGGAAGACTCAGCGGATGAGGGAGACCTTGGTCAAATTTCAGTTGAAAGAGGTTGGGGTCAGATGTCAGAGGAAGAAAGAACGGGTAGCACCTCTATGCCACAAACACAGCATGGACTTGGTCCGCATGGCTGCGCAAGACACATGAGTGCCTTTTTGTTGCACTACCTCCAACATGACAGTCGTATTGTCAAAATTAGAAGTGATGATGACTACTGGATTGCCACACTATTAGATCCCCGGTACAAGTCCAAATTTTGTGACATAATTCCAGCCATAGAAAGGGACGCACGTATGCAGGAGTATCAGCAGAAGCTGTTACTAGATCTTAGCTCGGCTTTTCCACCAAACAACCGTGCAGGTGCAGGGAGTGAATCTCCCAGTTGTAACTTGACAAACATGGGACGGTCTCGTCATCTTCAACAGTCTACCCGTACCAGTAGGACCTTTTCTGGTGCCGGTAACAGCAATTTTATGGAATCTTTTCATAATTTTTTTAGACCCTCTTTTGCAAGGCCACCAGAGACAACAAGTCTGACACATAGTCAACGGCTGGAGAGGATGATACAGGAGTATCTCCAAATGAACATCGATGCCATGACTGTGCAACTGGAGCCTTGCTCCTTTTGGGCTTCAAACCTACAAAAATGGCCAGAGCTCGCAACTTACGCCTTGGAGATTTTGTCGTGTCCAGCTGCCAGCGTTGTCTCTGAACGTGTATTCAGTGCTGCTGGGTGTGTGCTGACAGATAAGCGCACGCGTCTGTCCAGTGACAATGTGGACAGACTGACGTTCATCAAAATGAACAAGTCATGGATCCAGAAGGAATTTACTACCCCTGTGTCATCCTGGGGAGAGTAAATGCTTGTGGATTTGGAATGTGCTTGATGCAAATCAAAACATCCTGTTTGCAACTAGGGCCCAAGTGCTGCCACTGATGGGGTGGGTGTCTGTGTGGCCCAATTTTTGGAAAAAAGGGAGACTCCGCTTGGAGTAACCCTTGCTTGCTGTGTTTTTAAAAGAAGCCAAGATGAACAGAGCTGGGATCAGGAAAGACTTTGCTACCTACCCCGGTGTCATCCTGTGGACGGCTAAGAATAGCGTATTTTTGAATGTGCTTGATGCAAATCAAAACATCCTGTTTGCAACTAGGGCCCAAGTGCTGCCACTGATGGGGTGGGTGTCTGTGTGGCCCAATTTTTGGAAAAAAGGGAGACTCCGCTTGGAGTAACCCTTGCTTACATTGTTTTTAAAAGAAGCCAAGATGAACAAGTCATGGGTCAGCAAAGACTTTGCTACCTACCCCGGTGTCATCCTGGGGACGGCTAAGAATAGCGTATTTTTGAATGTGCTTGATGCAAATCAAAACATCCTGTTTGCAACTAGGGCCCAAGTGCTGCCACTGATGGGGTGGGTGTCTGTGTGGCCCAATTTTTGGAAAAAAGGGAGACTCCGCTTGGAGTAACCCTTGCTTACATTGTTTTTAAAAGAAGCCAAGATGAACAAGTCATGGGTCAGCAAAGACTTTGCTACCTACCCCGGTGTCATCCTGGGGACGGCTAAGAATAGCGTATTTTTGAATGTGCTTGATGCAAATCAAAACATCCTGTTTGCAACTAGGGCCCAAGTGCTGCCACTGATGGGGTGGGTGTCTGTGTGGCCCAATTTTTGGAAAAAAGGGAGACTCCGCTTGGAGTAACCCTTGCTTGCTGTGTTTTTAAAAGAAGCCAAGATGAACAGAGCTGGGATCAGGAAAGACTTTGCTACCTACCCCGGTGTCATCCTGTGGACGGCTAAGAATAGCGTATTTTTGAATGTGCTTGATGCAAATCAAAACATCCTGTTTGCAACTAGGGCCCAAGTGCTGCCACTGATGGGGTGGGTGTCTGTGTGGCCCAATTTTTGGAAAAAAGGGAGACTCCGCTTGGAGTAACCCTTGCTTACATTGTTTTTAAAAGAAGCCAAGATGAACAAGTCATGGGTCAGCAAAGACTTTGCTACCTACCCCGGTGTCATCCTGGGGACGGCTAAGAATAGCGTATTTTTGAATGTGCTTGATGCAAATCAAAACATCCTGTTTGCAACTAGGGCCCAAGTGCTGCCACTGATGGGGTGGGTGTCTGTGTGGCCCAATTTTTGGAAAAAAGGGAGACTCCGCTTGGAGTAACCCTTGCTTACATTGTTTTTAAAAGAAGCCAAGATGAACAAGTCATGGGTCAGCAAAGACTTTGCTACCTACCCCGGTGTCATCCTGGGGACGGCTAAGAATAGCGTATTTTTGAATGTGCTTGATGCAAATCAAAACATCCTGTTTGCAACTAGGGCCCAAGTGCTGCCACTGATGGGGTGGGTGTCTGTGTGGCCCAATTTTTGGAAAAAAGGGAGACTCCGCTTGGAGTAACCCTTGCTTGCTGTGTTTTTAAAAGAAGCCAAGATGAACAGAGCTGGGATCAGGAAAGACTTTGCTACCTACCCCGGTGTCATCCTGTGGACGGCTAAGAATAGCGTATTTTTGAATGTGCTTGATGCAAATCAAAACATCCTGTTTGCAACTAGGGCCCAAGTGCTGCCACTGATGGGGTGGGTGTCTGTGTGGCCCAATTTTTGGAAAAAAGGGAGACTCCGCTTGGAGTAACCCTTGCTTACATTGTTTTTAAAAGAAGCCAAGATGAACAAGTCATGGGTCAGCAAAGACTTTGCTACCTACCCCGGTGTCATCCTGGGGACGGCTAAGAATAGCGTATTTTTGAATGTGCTTGATGCAAATCAAAACATCCTGTTTGCAACTAGGGCCCAAGTGCTGCCACTGATGGGGTGGGTGTCTGTGTGGCCCAATTTTTGGAAAAAAGGGAGACTCCGCTTGGAGTAACCCTTGCTTACATTGTTTTTAAAAGAAGCCAAGATGAACAAGTCATGGGTCAGCAAAGACTTTGCTACCTACCCCGGTGTCATCCTGGGGACGGCTAAGAATAGCGTATTTTTGAATGTGCTTGATGCAAATCAAAACATCCTGTTTGCAACTAGGGCCCAAGTGCTGCCACTGATGGGGTGGGTGTCTGTGTGGCCCAATTTTTGGAAAAAAGGGAGACTCCGCTTGGAGTAACCCTTGCTTGCTGTGTTTTTAAAAGAAGCCAAGATGAACAGAGCTGGGATCAGGAAAGACTTTGCTACCTACCCCGGTGTCATCCTGTGGACGGCTAAGAATAGCGTATTTTTGAATGTGCTTGATGCAAATCAAAACATCCTGTTTGCAACTAGGGCCCAAGTGCTGCCACTGATGGGGTGGGTGTCTGTGTGGCCCAATTTTTGGAAAAAAGGGAGACTCCGCTTGGAGTAACCCTTGCTTACATTGTTTTTAAAAGAAGCCAAGATGAACAAGTCATGGGTCAGCAAAGACTTTGCTACCTACCCCGGTGTCATCCTGGGGACGGCTAAGAATAGCGTATTTTTGAATGTGCTTGATGCAAATCAAAACATCCTGTTTGCAACTAGGGCCCAAGTGCTGCCACTGATGGGGTGGGTGTCTGTGTGGCCCAATTTTTGGAAAAAAGGGAGACTCCGCTTGGAGTAACCCTTGCTTACATTGTTTTTAAAAGAAGCCAAGATGAACAAGTCATGGGTCAGCAAAGACTTTGCTACCTACCCCAGTGTCATCCTGGGGACGGCTAAGAATAGCGTATTTTTGAATGTGCTTGATGCAAATCAAAACATCCTGTTTGCAACTAGGGCCCAAGTGCTGCCACTGATGGGGTGGGTGTCTGTGTGGCCCAATTTTTGGAAAAAAGGGAGACTCCGCTTGGAGTAACCCTTGCTTGCTGTGTTTTTAAAAGAAGCCAAGATGAACAGAGCTGGGATCAGGAAAGACTTTGCTACCTACCCCGGTGTCATCCTGTGGACGGCTAAGAATAGCGTATTTTTGAATGTGCTTGATGCAAATCAAAACATCCTGTTTGCAACTAGGACCCAAGTGCTGCCACTGATGGGGTGGGTGTCTGTGTGGCCCAATTTTTGGAAAAAAGGGAGACTCCGCTTGGAGTAACCCTTGCTTACATTGTTTTTAAAAGAAGCCAAGATGAACAAGTCATGGGTCAGCAAAGACTTTGCTACCTACCCCGGTGTCATCCTGGGGACGGCTAAGAATAGCGTATTTTTGAATGTGCTTGATGCAAATCAAAACATCCTGTTTGCAACTAGGGCCCAAGTGCTGCCACTGATGGGGTGGGTGTCTGTGTGGCCCAATTTTTGGAAAAAAGGGAGACTCCGCTTGGAGTAACCCTTGCTTGCTGTGTTTTTAAAAGAAGCCAAGATGAACAGAGCTGGGATCAGGAAAGACTTTGCTACCTACCCCGGTGTCATCCTGTGGACGGCTAAGAATAGCGTATTTTTGAATGTGCTTGATGCAAATCAAAACATCCTGTTTGCAACTAGGGCCCAAGTGCTGCCACTGATGGGGTGGGTGTCTGTGTGGCCCAATTTTTGGAAAAAAGGGAGACTCCGCTTGGAGTAACCCTTGCTTACATTGTTTTTAAAAGAAGCCAAGATGAACAAGTCATGGGTCAGCAAAGACTTTGCTACCTACCCCGGTGTCATCCTGGGGACGGCTAAGAATAGCGTATTTTTGAATGTGCTTGATGCAAATCAAAACATCCTGTTTGCAACTAGGGCCCAAGTGCTGCCACTGATGGGGTGGGTGTCTGTGTGGCCCAATTTTTGGAAAAAAGGGAGACTCCGCTTGGAGTAACCCTTGCTTACATTGTTTTTAAAAGAAGCCAAGATGAACAAGTCATGGGTCAGCAAAGACTTTGCTACCTACCCCAGTGTCATCCTGGGGACGGCTAAGAATAGCGTATTTTTGAATGTGCTTGATGCAAATCAAAACATCCTGTTTGCAACTAGGGCCCAAGTGCTGCCACTGATGGGGTGGGTGTCTGTGTGGCCCAATTTTTGGAAAAAAGGGAGACTCCGCTTGGAGTAACCCTTGCTTGCTGTGTTTTTAAAAGAAGCCAAGATGAACAGAGCTGGGATCAGGAAAGACTTTGCTACCTACCCCGGTGTCATCCTGTGGACGGCTAAGAATAGCGTATTTTTGAATGTGCTTGATGCAAATCAAAACATCCTGTTTGCAACTAGGGCCCAAGTGCTGCCACTGATGGGGTGGGTGTCTGTGTGGCCCAATTTTTGGAAAAAAGGGAGACTCCGCTTGGAGTAACCCTTGCTTGCTGTGTTTTTAAAAGAAGCCAAGATGAACAGAGCTGGGATCAGGAAAGACTTTGCTACCTACCCCGGTGTCATCCTGTGGACGGCTAAGAATAGCGTATTTTTGAATGTGCTTGATGCAAATCAAAACATCCTGTTTGCAACTAGGGCCCAAGTGCTGCCACTGATGGGGTGGGTGTCTGTGTGGCCCAATTTTTGGAAAAAAGGGAGACTCCGCTTGGAGTAACCCTTGCTTACATTGTTTTTAAAAGAAGCCAAGATGAACAAGTCATGGGTCAGCAAAGACTTTGCTACCTACCCCGGTGTCATCCTGGGGACGGCTAAGAATAGCGTATTTTTGAATGTGCTTGATGCAAATCAAAACATCCTGTTTGCAACTAGGGCCCAAGTGCTGCCACTGATGTGGTGGGTGTCTGTGTGGCCCAATTTTTGGAAAAAAGGGAGACTCCGCTTGGAGTAACCCTTGCTTGCTGTGTTTTTAAAAGAAGCCAAGATGAACAGAGCTGGGATCAGGAAAGACTTTGCTACCTACCCCGGTGTCATCCTGTGGACGGCTAAGAATAGCGTATTTTTGAATGTGCTTGATGCAAATCAAAACATCCTGTTTGCAACTAGGGCCCAAGTGCTGCCACTGATGGGGTGGGTGTCTGTGTGGCCCAATTTTTGGAAAAAAGGGAGACTCCGCTTGGAGTAACCCTTGCTTACATTGTTTTTAAAAGAAGCCAAGATGAACAAGTCATGGGTCAGCAAAGACTTTGCTACCTACCCCGGTGTCATCCTGGGGACGGCTAAGAATAGCGTATTTTTGAATGTGCTTGATGCAAATCAAAACATCCTGTTTGCAACTAGGGCCCAAGTGCTGCCACTGATGGGGTGGGTGTCTGTGTGGCCCAATTTTTGGAAAAAAGGGAGACTCCGCTTGGAGTAACCCTTGCTTACATTGTTTTTAAAAGAAGCCAAGATGAACAAGTCATGGGTCAGCAAAGACTTTGCTACCTACCCCGGTGTCATCCTGGGGACGGCTAAGAATAGCGTATTTTTGAATGTGCTTGATGCAAATCAAAACATCCTGTTTGCAACTAGGGCCCAAGTGCTGCCACTGATGGGGTGGGTGTCTGTGTGGCCCAATTTTTGGAAAAAAGGGAGACTCCGCTTGGAGTAACCCTTGCTTGCTGTGTTTTTAAAAGAAGCCAAGATGAACAGAGCTGGGATCAGGAAAGACTTTGCTACCTACCCCGGTGTCATCCTGTGGACGGCTAAGAATAGCGTATTTTTGAATGTGCTTGATGCAAATCAAAACATCCTGTTTGCAACTAGGGCCCAAGTGCTGCCACTGATGGGGTGGGTGTCTGTGTGGCCCAATTTTTGGAAAAAAGGGAGACTCCGCTTGGAGTAACCCTTGCTTGCTGTGTTTTTAAAAGAAGCCAAGATGAACAGAGCTGGGATCAGGAAAGACTTTGCTACCTACCCCGGTGTCATCCTGTGGACGGCTAAGAATAGCGTATTTTTGAATGTGCTTGATGCAAATCAAAACATCCTGTTTGCAACTAGGGCCCAAGTGCTGCCACTGATGGGGTGGGTGTCTGTGTGGCCCAATTTTTGGAAAAAAGGGAGACTCCGCTTGGAGTAACCCTTGCTTACATTGTTTTTAAAAGAAGCCAAGATGAACAAGTCATGGGTCAGCAAAGACTTTGCTACCTACCCCGGTGTCATCCTGGGGACGGCTAAGAATAGCGTATTTTTGAATGTGCTTGATGCAAATCAAAACATCCTGTTTGCAACTAGGGCCCAAGTGCTGCCACTGATGGGGTGGGTGTCTGTGTGGCCCAATTTTTGGAAAAAAGGGAGACTCCGCTTGGAGTAACCCTTGCTTACATTGTTTTTAAAAGAAGCCAAGATGAACAAGTCATGGGTCAGCAAAGACTTTGCTACCTACCCCGGTGTCATCCTGGGGACGGCTAAGAATAGCGTATTTTTGAATGTGCTTGATGCAAATCAAAACATCCTGTTTGCAACTAGGGCCCAAGTGCTGCCACTGATGGGGTGGGTGTCTGTGTGGCCCAATTTTTGGAAAAAAGGGAGACTCCGCTTGGAGTAACCCTTGCTTGCTGTGTTTTTAAAAGAAGCCAAGATGAACAGAGCTGGGATCAGGAAAGACTTTGCTACCTACCCCGGTGTCATCCTGTGGACGGCTAAGAATAGCGTATTTTTGAATGTGCTTGATGCAAATCAAAACATCCTGTTTGCAACTAGGGCCCAAGTGCTGCCACTGATGGGGTGGGTGTCTGTGTGGCCCAATTTTTGGAAAAAAGGGAGACTCCGCTTGGAGTAACCCTTGCTTGCTGTGTTTTTAAAAGAAGCCAAGATGAACAGAGCTGGGATCAGGAAAGACTTTGCTACCTACCCCGGTGTCATCCTGGGGACGGTTAAGAATAGCGTATTTTTGAATGTGCTTGATGCAAATCTAGCTGTGAAGTGTACAACTGGGGCCCAAGTGCTGCCACTGAAGGGGTGGGTGTGTGTGGGGCCCAATTTTTGGAAAAAAGGGAGACTCCGCTTGGAGTAACCCTTGCTTGCTGTGTTTTTAAAAGAAGCCAAGATGAACAGAGCTGGGATCAGGAAAGACTTTGCTACCTACCCCGGTGTCATCCTGGGGACGGATAAGAATGGCGTATTTTTGAATGTGCTTGATGCAAATCTAGCTGTGAAGTGTACAACTGGGGCACAACTGCTGCCACTGAAGGGGTGGGTGTGTGGGGCCCAATTTTTGGAAAAAAGGGAGACTCCGCTTGGAGTCACCTTGCGGTGTTTTACATGACTTTAGAAGGGCGTGCCATGCCTATATCTGTGTGTCCTCCTCTTTTTCCTTGTCCAGCTGTTTTGTTTTCGCATGAGTACATGTCCTTGTCACTTTCCCATGTGTTTGTGTTGTGTTGTGAGTTGTTTGTCACCTTTTGGACACCTTTGAGGGTGTTTTCTAGGTGTTTTACTGTGTTTGTGATTGCCTGCCATTGTTTCCTATGGGCTCGAGTTCGGTTCGTCGAACGTTCGACGAGCCGAACTCGAGCCAGACCCCCCGTTCGGCGAACCGCCTCGAGCCGAACCGGGACCGGTTCGCTCATCTCTATTCCTAACCCATGGTCTAACCCTAACCCCAGCCTTAACCCAGGACCCAACCCTAATCCTCACCTCTGGCTTAACCTAAACCTTAAATACTGGGATAACCTAACTTTAACTGCTGGACTAACCCTGTTTCTAGCTCCTGGTCTGAACCCAACTCCTGTTTTAACTCTATTCCTAACCCATGGTCTAACCCTAGCCTTAACCCAGGACCCAACCCTAATCCTCACCTCTGGCTTAACCTAAACCTTAAATACTAGGATAACCTAAGTTTAACTGCTGGACTAACCCTATTTCTGTTTCCTGGTCTGACCCTAACTCCTGTTTTAACTCTATTACTAATCCGTGGTCTAACCCTAAACCTAGCCTTAACCCATGACCCAACCCTAACCCTCATCTCTGGTTTAACCTAAACCGTAAAATTCTGGCTTAACCTAACTTTAACTGCTGGACTAACCCTATTTCTAGCACCTGGTTTGACCCTAACTCCTATTTTAACTCCATTCCTAATTAATGGTGTAACCCTATCCCTAGCCTTAACCAGGACCCAACCGTAATCCCCTCCTCTGTCTTAATCTAAACCTTAAATTCTGGGATAACTTAACCTTAACTGCTAATCCAAACCTATTTCTAGCTCCTGGTCTGACCATAACTCCTGTTTTAACTCTATTCCTAACCCATGGTCTAACTCTAACCCTATCCTTAAACCAGGACCCAACCCTAATCCTCACCTCTGACTTAACCTAAACCTTAAATACTGGGATAACCTAACTTTAACTGCTGGACTAACCCTGTTTCTAGCTCCTGGTCTGAACCCAACTCCTGTTTTAACTCTATTCCTAACCCATGGTCTAACCCTAACCCTAGCCTTAACCCAGGACCCAACCCTAATCCTCACCTCTGGCTTAACCTAAACCTTAAATACTAGGATAACCTAACTTTAACTGCTGGACTAACCCTATTTCTAGCTCTTGGTTTGACCCTAACTCCTGTTTTAACTCTATTCCTAACCCATGGTCTAACCCTAATCCTAGCCTTAACCCAAGACCCAACCTTAATCCTCACCTCTGGCTTAACCTAAACCTTAAATTTTGGCTTAACCTAAGTTTAACTGCTGGACTAACCCTATTTCAAGCCCATGTTCTGACCCTAACTCCTGCTTTAACTTTATTCCTATCCCATGGTGTAACCCTAACACTAGCCTTTACCCAGGACCCAACCCTAATCCTCACCTCTGGCTTAACCTAAACCTTAAATTCTGGCTTAACCTAAGTTTAACTGCTGGACTAACCCTATTTCTGTTCCCTGGTCTGACCCTAGCTCCTGTTTTAACTCTATTACTAATCCGTGGTCTAACCCTAACCCTAGCCTTAACCCATAACCCAACCCTAATCCTCACCTCTGGTTTAACCTAAACTGTAAAATTCTGGCTTAACCTAACTTTAACTGCTGGACTAACCCTATTTCTAGCTCCTGGTTTGACCCTAACTCCTGTTTTAACTCTATTCCTAACCCATGGTCTAACCCTAACCCTAGCCTTAACCTAAGACCCAACCTTAATCCTCACCTCTGGCTTAACCCAAACCTTAAATTCTGGCTTAACCTAAGTTTAACTGCTGGACTAACACTATTTCAAACCCATGTTCTGACCCTAACTCCTGCTTTAACTTTATTCCTATCCCATGGTGTAACCCTAACCCTAGCCTTTACCCAGGACCCAACCCTAATCCTCACCTCTGGCTTAACCGAAACCTTAAATTGTGGCTTAACCTAAGTTTAACTGCTGGACTAATCCTATTTCTAGACCCTGGTCTGACCCTAACTCCTGCTTTAACTCCATTCCTAATCAATGGTGTAACCCTAACCCTTGCCTTAACCAGGACCCAACCCTAATCCTCACCTCTGTCTTAATCTAAACCTTAAATACTGGGATAACCTAACTTTAACTGCTAATCTAAACCTATTTCTAGCTCCTGGTCTGACCATAACTCCTGTTTTAACTCTATTCCTAACCCATGGTCTTACTCTAACCCTATCCTTAAACCAGGACCCAACCCTAATCCTCACCTCTGGCTTAACCTAAACCTTAAATACTAGGATAACCTAAGTTTAACTGCTGGACTAACCCTATTTCTGTTTCCTGGTTTGACCCTAACTCCTGTTTTAACTCTATTACTAATCCGTGGTCTAACCCTAACCCTAGCCTTAACCCATGACCCAACCCTAACCCTCATCTCTGGTTTAACCTAAACCGTAAAATTCTGGCTTAACCTAACTTTAACTGCTGGACTAACCCTATTTCTAGCACCTGGTTTGACCCTAACTCCTATTTTAACTCTATTCCTAACCCATGGTCTAACCCTAACCCTAGCCTTAACCTAAGACCCAACCTTAATCCTCACCTCTGGCTTAACCTAAACCTTAAATTCTGGCTTAACCTAAGTTTAACTGTTGGACTAACCATATTTCTAGCCCCTGGTCTGACCCTAACTCCTGCTATAACTCTATTTCTAACCCATGGTATAACCCCAACCCTAGCCTTAACCCAGGACCCAACCCCAATCCTCACCTCTGGCTTAACCGAAACCTTAAATTGTGGCTTAACCTAAGTTTAACTGCTGGACTAATCCTATTTCTGGACCCTGGTCTGACCCTAACTCCTGCTTTAACTCCATTCCTAATTAATGGTGTAACCCTATCCCTAGCCTTAACCAGGACCCAACCGTAATCCTCTCCTCTGTCTTAATCTAAACCTTAAATTCTGGGATAACCTAACCTTAATTGCTAATCCAAACCTATTTCTAGCTCCTGGTCTGACCATAACTCCTGTTTTAACTCTATTCCTAACCCATGGTCTAACTCTAACCCTATCCTTAAACCAGGACCCAACCCTAATCCTCACCTCTGACTTAACCTAAACCTTAAATACTGGGATAACCTAACTTTAACTGCTGGACTAACCCTGTTTCTAGCTCCTGGTCTGAACCCAACTCCTGTTTTAACTCTATTCCTAACCCATGGTCTAACCCTAACCCTAGCCTTAACCCAGGACCCAACCCTAATCCTCACCTCTGACTTAACCTAAACCTTAAATACTAGGATAACCTAACTTTAACTGCTGGACTAACCCTTTTTCTGTTTTCTGGTCTGACCCTAATTCCTGTTTTAACTCTATTACTAATCCGTGGTCTAACCCTAACCCTAGCCTTAACCCATGACCCAACCCTAATCCTCACCTCTGGTTTAACCTAAACCGTAAAATTCTGGCTTAACCTAACTTTAACTGCTGGACTAACCCTATTTCTAGCTCTTGGTTTGACCCTAACTCCTGTTTTAACTCTATTCCTAACCCATGGTCTAACCCTAATCCTAGCCTTAACCTAAGACCCAACCTTAATCCTCACCTCTGGCTTAAATTAAACCTTAAATTTTGGCTTAACCTAAGTTTAACTGCTGGACTAACCCTATTTCAAGCCCATGTTCTGACCCTAACTCCTGCTTTAACTTTATTCCTATCCCATGGTGTAACCCTAACCCTAGCCTTTACCCAGGACCCAACCCTAATCCTCACCTCTGGCTTAACCTAAACCTTAAATTCTGGCTTAACCTAAGTTTAACTGCTGGACTAACCCTATTTCTGTTTCCTGGTCTGACCCTAGCTCCTGTTTTAACTCTATTACTAATCCGTGGTCTAACCCTAACCCTAGCCTTAACCCATAACCCAACCCTAATCCTCACCTCTGGTTTAACCTAAACCGTAAAATTCTGGCTTAACCTAACTTTAACTGCTGGACTAACCCTATTTCTAGCTCCTGGTTTGACCCTAACTCCTGTTTTAACTCTATTCCTAACCCATGGTGTAACCCTAACCCTAGCCTTAACCTAAGACCCAACCTTAATCCTCACCTCTGGCTTAACCTAAACCTTAAACTCTGGCTTAACCTAAGTTTAACTGCTGGACTAACACTATTTCAAGCCCATGTTCTGAACCTAACTCCTGCTTTAACTTTATTCCTATCCCATGGTGTAACCCTAACCCTAGCCTTTACCCAGGACCCAACCCTAATCCTCACCTCTGGCTTAACCGAAACCTTAAATTGTGGCTTAACCTAAGTTTAACTGCTGGACTAATTCTATTTCTAGACCCTGGTCTGACCCTAACTCCTGCTTTAACTCCATTCCTAATTAATGGTGTAACCCTAACCCTAGCCTTAACCAGGACCCAACCCTAATCCTCACCTCTGTCTTAATCTAAACCTTAAATACTGGGATAACCTAACTTTAACTGCTAATCTAAACCTATTTCTAGCTCCTGGTCTGACCATAACTCCTGTTTTAACTCTATTCCTAACCCATGGTCTTACTCTAACCCTATCCTTAAACCAGGACCCAACCCTAATCCTCACCTCTGACTTAACCTAAACCTTAAATACTGGGATAACCTAACTTTAACTGCTGGACTAACCCTGTTTCTAGCTCCTGGTCTGAACCAACTCCTGTTTTAACTCTATTCCTAATCCATGGTCTAACCCTAACCCTAGCCTTAACCCAGGACCCAACCCTAATCCTCACCTCTGGCTTAACCTAAACCTTAAATACTAGGATAACCTAAGTTTAACTGCTGGACTAACCCGATTTCTGTTTCCTGGTCTGACCCTAACTCCTGTTTTAACTCTATTACTAATCCGTGGTCTAACCCTAACCCTAGCCTTAACCCATGACCCAACCCTAACCCTCATCTCTGGTTTAACCTAAACCGTAAAATTCTGGCTTAACCTAACTTTAACTGTTGGACTAACCATATTTCTAGCCCCTGGTCTGACCCTAACTCCTGCTATAACTCTATTTCTAACCCATGGTATAACCCTAACCCTAGCCTTAACCCAGGACCCAACCCCAATCCTCACCTCTGGCTTAACCGAAACCTTAAATTGTGGCTTAACCTAAGTTTAACTGCTGGACTAATCCTATTTCTAGACCCTGGTCTGACCCTAACTCCTGCTTTAACTCCATTTCTAATTAATGGTGTAACCCTATCCCTAGCCTTAACCAGGACCCAACCGTAATCCTCTCCTCTGTCTTAATCTAAACGTTAAATTCTGGGATAACCTAACCTTAACTGCTAATCCAAACCTATTTCTAGCTCCTGGTCTGACCATAACTCCTGTTTTAACTCTATTCCTAACCCATGGTCTAACTCTAACCCTATCCTTAAACCTTGGACCCAACCCTAATCCTCACCTCTGACTTAACCTAAACCTTAAATACTGGGATAACCTAACTTTAACTGCTGGACTAACCCTTGTTTCTAGCTCCTGGTCTGAACCCAACTCCTGTTTTAACTCTATTCCTAACCCATGGTCTAACCCTAACCCTAGCCTTAACCCAGGACCCAACCCTAATCCTCACCTCTGGCTTAACCTAAACCTTAAATACTAGGATAACCTAACTTTAACTGCTGGACTAACCCTTTTTCTGTTTCCTGGTCTGACCCTAATTCCTGTTTTAACTCTATTACTAATCCGTGGTCTAACCCTAACCCTAGCCTTAACCCATGACCCAACCCTAATCCTCACCTCTGGCTTAACCTAAACCTTAAATACTAGGATAACCTAAGTTTAACTGCTGGACTAACCCGATTTCTGTTTCCTGGTCTGACCCTAGCTCCTGTTTTAACTCTATTCCTAACCCATGGTCTAACCCTAACCCTAGCCTTAACCTAAGACCCAACCTTAATCCTCACCTCTGGCTTAACCTAAACCTTAAATTCTGGCTTAACCTAAGTTTAACTGCTAGACTAACACTATTTCAAGCCCATGTTCTGACCCTGCTTTAACTTTATTCCTATCCCATGGTGTAACCCTAACCCTAGCCTTTACCCAGGACCCAACCCTAATCCTCACCTCTGGCTTAACATAAACCTTAAATTCTGGCTTAACCTAAGTTTAACTGTTGGACTAACCATATTTCTAGCCCCTGGTCTGACCCTAACTCCTGCTATAACTCTATTTCTAACCCATGGTATAACCCTAACCCTAGCCTTAACCCAGGACCCAACCCTAATCCTCACCTCTGGCTTAACCGAAACCTTAAATTGTGGCTTAACCTAAGTTTAACTGCTGGACTAATCCTATTTTTGAACCCTGGTCTGACCCTAACTCCTGCTTTAACTCCATTCCTAATTAATGGTGTAACCTAAACCCTAGCCTTAACCAGGATCCAACGTTAATCCTCACCTCTGTCTTAATCTAAACCTTAAATACTGGGATAACCTAACTTTAACTTCTAATCTAAACCTATTTCTAGCTCCTGTTCAAACCATAACTCCTGTTTTAACTCTATTCCTAACCCATGGTCTAACTCTAACCCTATCCTTAAACCAGGACCCAACCCTAATCCTCAGCTCTGACTTAACCTAAACCTTAAATACTGGGATATCCTAACTTTAACTGCTGAACTAACCCTGTTTCTAGCTCCTGGTCTGAACCCAACTCCTGTTTTAACTCTATTCCTAACCCATGGTCTAACCCTAACCCTAGCCTTAACCCAGGACCCAACCCTAATCCTCACCTCTGGCTTAACCTAAACCTTAAATACTAGGATAACCTAAGTTTAACTGCTGGACTAACCCGATTTCTGTTTCCTGATCTGACCCTAACTCCTGTTTTAACTCTATTCCAAACCCATGGTCTAACCCTAACCCTAGCCTTAACCTAAGACCCAACATTAATCCTCACCTCTGGCTTAACCTAAACCTTAAATTCTGGCTTAACCTAAGTTTAACTGCTAGACTAACCCTATTTCAAGCCCATGTTCTGACCCTAACTCCTGCTTTAACTTTATTCCTATCCCATGGTGTAACCCTAGCCCTAGCCTTTACCCAGGACCCAACCCTAATCCTCACCTCTGGCTTAACCTAAACCTTAAATTCTGGCTTAACCTAAGTTTAACTGTTGGACTAACCATATTTCTAGCCCCTGGTCTGACCCTTACTCCTGCTATAACTCTATTTCTAACCCATGGTATAACCCTAACCCTAGCCTTAACCCAGGACCCAACCTTAATCCTCACCTCTGGCTTAACCGAAACCTTACATTGTGGCTTAACCTAAGTTTAACTGTTGGACTAACCATATTTATAGCCCCTGGTCTGACCCTTACTCCTGCTATAACTCTATTTCTAACCCATGGTATAACCAAAACCCTAGCCTTAACCCAGGACCCAACCCTAATCCTCACCTCTGTCTTAATTTAAACCTTAAATACTGGGATAACCTAACTTTAACTGCTAATCTAAACCTCTTTCTAGCTCCTGGTCTGACCATAACTCCTCTTTTAACTCTATTCCTAACCCATGGTCTAACCCTAACCCTAGCCTTAACCCAGGACCCAACCCTAATCCTCACCTCTGGCTTAACCTAAACCTTAAATACTAAGATAGCCTAACTTTAACTGCTGGACTAACCCTGTTTCTAGCTCCTGGTCTAAACCCAACTCCTGTTTTAAGTCTATTCCTAACCCATGGTGTAACCCTAACCCTAGCCTTAACCCAGGACCCAACCCTAATCCTCACCTCTGGCTTAACCTAAACCTTAAATTGTGGCTTAACCTAAGTTTAACTGCTGGACTAATCCTATTTCTAGACCCTGGTCTGACCCTAACTCCTGCTTTAACTCCATTCCTAATTAATGGTGTAACCCTAACCCTAGCCTTAATCAGGACCCAACCCTAATCCTCACCTCTGTCTTAATCTAAACCTTAAATACTGGGATAACCTAACTTTAACTGCTAATCTAAACCTATTTTTAGCTCCTGGTCTGACCATAACTCCTGTTTTAACTCTATTCCTAACCCATGGTCTAACTCTAACCCTATCCTTAAACCAGGACCCAACCCTAATCCTCACCTCTGACTTAACCTAAACCTTAAATACTGGGATAACCTAACTTTAACTGCTGGACTAACCCTGTTTCTAGCTCCTGGTCTGAACCCAACTCCTGTTTTTACTCTATTCCTAACCCATGGTCTAACCCTAGCCTTAACCCAGGACCCAACCCTAATCCTCACCTCTGACTTAACCTAAACCTTAAATACTGGGATAACCTAACTTTAACTGCAGGACTAAACCTGTTTCTAGCTCCTGGTCTGAACCCAACTCCTGTTTTAACTCTATTCCTAACCCATGGTCTAACCCTAACCCTAGCCTTATTCCAGGACCCAACCCTAATCCTCACCTCTGGCTTAACCTAAACTTTAAATACTAGGATAACCTAAGTTTAA
Source organism: Anomaloglossus baeobatrachus (assembly GCF_048569485.1). Classification (NCBI taxonomy): domain Eukaryota; kingdom Metazoa; phylum Chordata; class Amphibia; order Anura; family Aromobatidae; genus Anomaloglossus; species Anomaloglossus baeobatrachus. The sequence continues at coordinate 414,777,255 of NC_134353.1, read as the reverse complement.
CTGCTGGACTAACCCTATTTCTGTTTCCTGGTCTGACCCTAACTCCTGTTTTAACTCTGTTTCTAATCCGTGGTCTAACCCTAACCCTAGCCTTAACTTATAACGCAACCCTAATCCTCACCTCTGGTTTAACCTAAACCGTAAAATTCTGGCTTAACCTAACTTTAACTGCTGGACTAACCCTATTTCTAGCTCCTGGTTTGACCCTAACTCCTGTTTTAACTCTATTCCTAACCCATGGTCTAACCCTAACCCTAGCCTTAACCAAAGACCCAACCTTAATCCTCACCTCTGGCTTAACCTAAACCTAAAATTCTGGCTTAACCTAACTTTAACTGCTGGACTAACCCTATTTCTAGCTCCTGGTTTGACCCTAACTCCTGTTTTAACTTTATTCCTATCCCATGGTGTAACCCTAACCCTAGCCTTTACCCAGGACCCAACCCTAATCCTCACCTCTGGCTTAACCTAAACCTTAAATTCTGGCTTAACCTAAGTTTAACTGTTGGACTAAACATATTTATAGCCCCTGGTCTGACCCTAACTCCTGCTATAACTCTATTTCTAACCCATGGTATAACCCTAACCCTAGCCTTAACCCAGGACCCAACCCAAATCCTCACCTCTGGCTTACCCGAAACCTTAAATTGTGGCTTAACCTAAGTTTAACTGCTGGACTAATCCTATTTCTAGACCCTGGTCTGACCCTAACTCCTGCTTTAACTCCATTCCTAATTCATGGTGTAACCCTAACCCTAGCCTTAACCAGGACCCAACCCTAATCCTCACCTCTGACTTAACCTAAACCTTAAATACTGGGATAACCTAACTTTAACTGCTAATCTAAACCTATTTCTAGCTCCTGGTCTGACCATAACTCCTGTTTTAACTCTATTCCTAACCCATGGTCTAACTCTAACCCTATCTTTAAACCAGGACCCAACCCTAATCCTCACCTCTGACTTAACCTAAACCTTAAATACTGGGATAACCTAACGTTAACTGCTGGACTAACCCTGTTTCTAGCTCCTGGTCTGAACCCAACTCCTGTTTTAACTCTGTTCCTAACCCATGGTCTAACCCCAACCCTAGCCTTAACCCAGAACCCAACCCTAATCCTCACCTCTTGCTTAACCTAAACCTTAAATACTAGGATAACCTAACTTTAACTGCTGGACTAACCCTATTTCTGTTTCCTGGTCTGACCCTAACTGCTGTTTTAACTCTATTACTAATCCGTGGTCTAACCCTAACCCTAGCCTTAACCCATGACCCAACCCTAATCCTCACCTCTGGTTTAACCTAAACCTTAAAATTCTGGCTTAACCTAACTTTAACTGCTGGACTAACCCTATTTCTAGCTCCTGGTTTGACCCTAACTCCTGTTTTAACTTTATTCCTAACCCATGGTCTAACCCTAACCCTAGCCTTATCCCATGACCCAACCCTAATCCTCACCTCTGGTTTAACCTAAACCTTAAATTCTGGCTTAACCTAAGTTTAACTGCAGGACTAACCCTATTTCAAGCCCATGTTCTGACCCTAACTCCTGCTTTACCTTTATTCCTATCCCATGGTGTAACCCTAACCCTAGCCTTTACCCAGGACCCAACCCTAATCCTCACCTCTGGCTTAACCTAAACCTTAAATTCTGGCTTAACCTAAGTTCAACTGTTGGACTAACCATATTTCTAGCCCCTGGTCTGACCCTAACTCCTGCTATAACTCTATTTCTAACCCATGCTATAACCCTAACCCTAGCCTTAACCCAGGACCCAACCCTAAACCTCACCTCTGGCTTAACTGAAACCTTAAATTGTGGCTTAACCTAAGTTTAACTGCTGGACTAATCCTATTTCTAGACCCTGGTCTGACCCTAACTCCTGCTTTAACTCCATTCCTTATTAATGGTGTAACCCTAACCCTAGCCTTACCCAGGACCCAACCCTAATCCTCACCTCTGTCTTAATCTAAACCTTAAATACAGGGATAACCTAATTTTAACTGCTAATCTAAACCTATTTCTAGCTCCTGATATGACCATAACTCCTGTTTTAACTCTATTCCTAACCCATGGTCTAACTCTAACCCTATCCTTAAACCAGGACCCAACCCTAATCCTCACCTCTGACTTAACCTAAACCTTAAATACTGGGATAACCTAACTTTAACTGCTGGACTAACCCTGTTTCTAGCTCCTGGTCTGAAACCAACTCCTGTTTTAACTCTATTCCTAATCCATGGTCTAACCCTAACCCTAGCCTTAACCCAGGACCCAACCCTAATCCTCACCTCTAGCTTAACCTAAACCTTAAATACTAGGATAACCTAAGTTTAACTGCTTGACTAACCCGATTTCTGTTTCCTGGTCTGACCCTAACTCCTGTTTTAACTCTATTACTAATCCGTGGTCTAACCCTAACCGTAGCCTTAACCCATAACCCAACCCTAATCCTCACCTCTGGTTTAACCTAATCCGTAAAATTCTGGCTTAACCTAACTTTAACTGCTGGACTAACCCTATTTCTAGCTCCTGGTTTGACCCTAACTCCTGTTTTAACTCTATTCCTAACCCATGGTCTAACCCTAACCCTAGCCTTAACCTAAGACCCAACATTAATCCTCACCTCTGGCTTAACCTAAACCTTAAATTCTGGCATAACCTAAGTTTAACTGCTGGACTAACCCTATTTCAAGCCCATGTTCTGACCCTAACTCCTGCTATAACTTTATTTCTAACCCATAGTATAACCCTAACCCTAGCCTTAACCCAGGACCCAACCCTAATCCTCACCTCTGGCTTAACCTAAACCTTAAATTGTGGCTTAACCTAAGTTTAACTGTTGGACTAACCATATTTCTAGCCCCTGGTCTGACCCTAACTCCTGCTATAACTTTATTCCTATCCCATGGTGTAACCCTAACCCTAGCCTTTACCCAGGACCCAACCCTAATCCTCACCTCTGGCTTAACCTAAACCTTAAATTGTGGCTTAACCTAAGTTTAACTGTTGGACTAACCATATTTCTAGCCCCTGGTCTGACCCTAACTCCTGCTATAACTTTATTTCTAACCCATAGTATAACCCTAACCCTAGCCTTAACCCAGGACCCAACCCTAATCCTCACCTCTGTCTTAATCTAAACCTTAAATACTGGGATAACCTAACTTTAACTGCTAATCTAAACCTATTTTTAGCTCCTGGTCTGACCCTAACTCCTGCTTTAACTTTATTCCTATCCCATGGTGTAACCCTAACCCTAGCCTTTACCCAGGACCCAACCCTAATCCTCACCTCTGGCTTAACCTAAACCTTAAATTCTGGCTTAACCTAAGTTTAACTGCTGGACTAATCCTATTTCTAGACCCTGGTCTGACCCTAACTCCTGCTTTAACTCCATTCCTAATTAATGGTGTAACCCTAACCCTAGCCTTAACCAGGACCCAACCCTAATCCTCACCTCTGGCTTAACCTAAACCTTAAATTCTGGCTTAACCTAAGTTTAACTGTTGGACTAACCATATTTCTAGCCCATGGTCTGACCCTTACTCCTGCTATAACTATATTTCTAACCCATGGTATAACCCTAACCCTAGCCTTAACCCAGGACCCAACCCTAATCCTCACCTCTGGCTTAACCGAAACCTTAAATTGTGGCTTAACCTAAGTTTAACTGTTGGACTAACCATATTTCTAGCCCCTGGTCTGACCCTTACTCCTGCTATAACTCTATTTCTAACCCATGGTATAACCCTAACCCTAGCCTTAACCCAGGACCCAACCCTAATCCTCACCTCTGGCTTAACCGAAACCTTAAATTGTGGCTTAACCTAAGTTTAACTGTTGGACTAACCATATTTCTAGCCCCTGGTCTTACCCTTACTCCTGCTATAACTCTATTTCTAACCCATGGTATAACCCTAACCCTAGCCTTAACCCAGGACCCAACCCTAATCCTCACCTCTGGCTTAACCGAAACCTTAAATTGTGGCTTAACCTAAGTTTAACTGTTGGACTAACCATATTTCTAGCCCCTGGTCTGACCCTTACTCCTGCTATAACTCTATTTCTAACCCATGGTATAACCCTAACCCTAGCCTTAACCCCGGACCCAACCCTAATCCTCACCTCTGGCTTAACCGAAACCTTAAATTGTGGCTTAACCTAAGTTTAACTGTTGGACTAACCATATTTCTAGCCCCTGGTCTTACCCTTACTCCTGCTATAACTCTATTTCTAACCCATGGTATAACCCTAACCCTAGCCTTAACCCAGGACCCAACCCTAATCCTCACCTCTGGCTTAACCGAAACCTTAAATTGTGGCTTAACCTAAGTTTAACTGTTGGACTAACCATATTTCTAGCCCCTGGTCTGACCCTTACTCCTGCTATAACTCTATTTCTAACCCATGGTATAACCCTAACCCTAGCCTTAACCCAGGACCCAACCCTAATCCTCACCTCTGGCTTAACCGAAACCTTAAATACTGGGATAACCTAACTTTAACGCTAATCTAAACCTATTTCTAGCTCCTGGTCTGACCATAACTCCTGTTTTAACTCTATTCCTAACCCATGGTCTAACTCTAACCGTATCCTTAAACCAGGACCCAACCCTAATCCTTACCTCTGACTTAACCTAAACCTTAAATACTGGGATAACCTAACTTTAACTGCTGGACTAACCCTGTTTCTAGCTCCTGGTTTGAACCCAACTCCTGTTTTAACTCTATTCCTAACCCATGGTCTAACCCTAACCCTAGCCTTAACCCAGGACCCAACCCTAATCCTCACCTCTGGCTTAACCTAAACCTTAAATACTAGGATAACCTAACTTTAACTGCTGGACTAACCCTATTTCTGTTTCCTGGTCTGACCCTAGCTCCTGTTTTAACTCTATTACTAATCCGTGGTCTAACCCTAACCCTAGCCTTAACCCATAACCCAACCCTAATCCTCACCTCTGGTTTAACCTAAACCGTAAAATACTGGCTTAACCTAACTTTAACTGCTGGACTAACCCTATTTCTAGCTCCTGGTTTGACCCTAACTCCTGTTTTAACTCTATTCCTAACCCATGGTCTAACCCTAACCCTAGCCTTAACCTAAGACCCAACCTTAATCCTCAACTCTGGCTTAACATAAACCTTAAATTCTGGCTTAACCTAAGTTTAACTGCTGGATGAACACTATTTCAAGCCCATGTTCTGACCCTAACTCCTGCTTTAACTTTATTCCTAACCCATGGTCTAACCCTAACCTTAACCTAAGACCCAACTTTAATCCTCACCTCTGGCTTAACCTAAACCTTAAATTCTGGCTTAACCTAAGTTTAACTGCTGGACTAACACTATTTCAAGCCCATGTTCTGACCCTAACTCCTGCTTTAACTTTATTCCTATCCCATCGTATAACCCTAACCATAGCCTTTACCCAGGACCCAACCCTAATCCTCACCTCTGGCTTAACCGAAACCTTAAATTGTGGCTTAACCTAAGTTTAACTGCTGGACTAATCCTATTTTTAGACCCTGGTCTGACCCTAACTCCTGCTTTATCTCCATTCCTAATTAATGGGGTAACCCTAACCCTAGCCTTAACCAGGACCCAACCCTAATCCTCACCTCTGTCTTAATCTAAACCTTAAATACTGGGATAACCTAACTTTAACTGCTGGACTAACCCTGTTTCTAGCTCCTGGTTTGAACCCAACTCCTGTTTTAACTCTATTCCTAACCCATGGTCTAACCCTAACCCTAGCCTTAACCCAGGACCCAACCCTAATCCTCACCTCTGGCTTAACCTAAACCTTAAATACTAGGATAACCTAACTTTAACTGCTGGACTAACCCTATTTCTGTTTCCTGGTCTAACCCTAGCTCCTGTTTTAACTCTATTACTAATCCGTGGTCTAACCCTAACCGTATCCTTAAACCAGGACCCAACCCTAATCCTTACCTCTGACTTAACCTAAACCTTAAATACTGGGATAACCTAACTCTAACTGCTGGACTAACCCTGTTTCTAGCTCCTGGTTTGAACCCAACTCCTGTTTTAACTCTATTCCTAACCCATGGTCTAACCCTAACCCTAGACTTAACCCAGGACCCAACCCTAATCCTCACCTCTGGCTTAACCTAAACCTTAAATACTAGGATAACCTAACTTTAACTGCTGGACTAACCCTATTTCTGTTTCCTGGTCTGACCCTAGCTCCTGTTTTAACTCTATTACTAATCCGTGGTCTAACCCTAACCCTAAACCCAACCCTAATCCTCAACTCTGGTTTAACCTAAACCGAAAAATTCTGGCTTAACCTAACTTTAACTGCTGGACTAACCCTATTTCTAGCTCCTGGTTTGACCCTAACTCCTGTTTTAACTCTATTCCAAACCCATGGTCTAACCCTAACCCTAGCCTTAACCTAAGACCCAACCTTAATCCTCAACTCTGGCTTAACATAAACCTTAAATTCTGGCTTAACCTAAGTTTAACTGCTGGACCAACACTATTTCAAGCCCATGTTCTGACCCTAACTCCTGCTTTAACTTTATTCCTATCCCATGGTGTAACCCTAACCCTAGCCTTTACCCAGGACCCAACCCTAATCCTCACCTCTGGCTTAACCTAAACCTTAAATTCTGGCTTAACCTAAGTTTAACTGTTGGACTAACCATATTTCTAGCCCCTGGTCTGACCCTAACTCCTGCTATAACTTTATTTCTAACCCATGGTATAACCCTAACCCTAGCCTTAACCCAGGACCCAACCGTAATCCTCACCTCTGGCTTAACCGAAACCTTAAATTGTGGCTTAACCTAAGTTTAACTGTTGGACTAACCATATTTCTAGCCCCTGGTCTTACCCTTATTCCTGCTATAACTCTATTTCTAACCCATGGTATAACCCTAACCCTAGCCTTAACCCAGGACCCAACCCTAATCCTCACCTCTGGCTTAACCGAAACCTTAAATTGTGGCTTAACCTAAGTTTAACTGTTGGACTAACCATATTTCTAGCCCCTGGTCTGACCCTTACTCCTGCTATAACTCTATTTCTAACCCATGGTATAACCCTAACCCTAGCCTTAACCCAGGACCCAACCCTAATCCTCACCTCTGGCTTAACCGAAACCTTAAATACTGGGATAACCTAACTTTAACTGCTAATCTAAACCTATTTCTAGCTCCTGGTCTGACCATAACTCCTGTTTTAACTCTATTCCTAACCCATGGTCTAACTCTAACCGTATCCTTAAACCAGGACCCAACCCTAATCCTTACCTCTGACTTAACCTAAACCTTAAATACTGGGATAACCTAACTTTAACTGCTGGACTAACCCTGTTTCTAGCTCCTGGTTTGAACCCAACTCCTGTTTTAGGAGTAGATTAAGACAGGGTCTAGAAATAGGATTAGTCCAGCAGTTAAACTTAGGTTAAGCCACAATTTAAGGTTTCGGTTAAGCCAGAGGTGAGGATTAGGGTTGGGTCCTGGGTTAAGGCTAGGGTTAGGGTTATACCATGGGTTAAAAATAAAGTTATAGCAGGAGTTAGGGTCAGACCAGGGGCTAGAAATATGGTTAGTCCAACAGTTAAACTTAGGTTAAGCCAGAATTTAAGGCCACTGTTGCCAGGATGTAGTTTATATTAAAAAACTCTTTCTTTATTACAGCATCCAACGCGTTTCAGAGACATAAGCCGTCTCCTTCATCAGGGAAAAAGAGAATACATGCATAGTACACAGGCCAGTTACTTATAGAGGAGTTCAATACGCCATGCTACCAGCTATGACGTCAATGCTCTCATGGTAACGGAGTGACTCATAGGCACGTGAAAAATACAGAGGAGGAGTATTTGTTACTGAGTACAAAGCATATAACGGAGCATTGAAGGAAATAAGTATATAATAAATAAAATATAAATGTAAATGTAACATGGATTTTTAAAATGGGAGAACATTGACCCAAAAATACATGAAAATGTGTGCTGTTTGGTTTTTCAGAGCGCATCCATATGATGACAGGTGCGTGTGCTTATTGTGATTCTCGAACTCAAAAAGTTCACTCTGTTGAGTACTGAGTGATTAGTGCACATCCATGTCTCTGACAACTATTTATTTGTAAGGGAAAGAAATATTTCTGAATTCATTGATTCTGTGGAGAGTGTGCATTACGTTTAAAAATTATAAGCTCAAAGTGTTAGAGGAATTCCTGGAAAGCAAAGGTACGTGAAGGGCCCCTTCAAGTAGATAACACAGTAGATAACACGAGCAAATTGCACTCTTCCTTATCAGCTCCTCACTGTGACACATATAGTAATCCCCTAAAACTAACTCACTTTTTAATCGGTCAGCCTTTAGAGGAAAGAATGTTCACTAACCCCTGTCATATAACCCAGTGCTCAAACTTCTTGAGTTCTGTCTTCTTGAGTTAGACCCTGTCTAACTCTATTCCTAACCCATGGTGTAAGCTTAACCCTAGCCTTAACCCAGGACCCAACCCTAATCCTCACCTCTGGCTTAACCGAAACCTTAAATACTAGGATAACCTAAGTTTAACTGCTGGACTAACCCTATTTCTGTTTCCTGGTCTGACCCTAACTCCTGTTTTAACTCTATTACTAATCCGTGGTCTAACCCTAACCCTAGCCTTAACCCATGACCCAACCCTAATCCTCATCTCTGGTTTAACCTAAATCGTAAAATTCTGGCTTAACCTAACTTTAACTGCTGGACTAACCCTATTTCTAGCTCCTGGTTTTACCCTAACTCCTGTTATAACTCTATTCCTAACCCATGGTCTAACCCTAACCTTAACCTAAGACCCAACCTTAATCCTCACCTCTGGCTTAACCTAAACCTTAAATTCTGGCTTAACCTAAGTTTAACTGCTGGACTAACACTATTTCAAGCCCATGTTCTGACCCTAACTTCTGCTTTAACTTTATTCCTATCCCATGGTATAACCCTAACCATAGCCTTTACCCAGGACCCAACCCTAATCCTCACCTCTGGCTTAACCGAAACCTTAAATTGTGGCTTAACCTAAGTTTAACTGCTGGACTAATCCTATTTTTAGACCCTGGTCTGACCCTAACTCCTGCTTTATCTCCATTCCTAATTAATGGGGTAACCCTAACCCTAGCCTTAACCAGGACCCAACCCTAATCCTCACCTCTGTCTTAATCTAAACCTTAAATACTGGGATAACCTAACTTTAACTGCTGGACTAACCCTGTTTATAGCTCCTGGTTTGAACCCAACTCCTGTTTTAACTCTATTCCTAACCCATGGTCTAACCCTAACCCTAGCCTTAACCCAGGACCCAACCCTAATCCTCACCTCTGGCTTAACCTAAACCTTAAATACTAGGATAACCTAACTTTAACTGCTGAACTAACCCTATTTCTGTTTCCTGGTCTAACCCTAGCTCCTGTTTTAACTCTATTACTAATCCGTGGTCTAACCCTAACCGTATCCTTAAACCAGGACCCAACCCTAATCCTTACCTCTGACTTAACCTAAACCTTAAATACTGGGATAACCTAACTCTAACTGCTGGACTAACCCTGTTTCTAGCTCCTGGTTTGAACCCAACTCCTGTTTTAACTCTATTCCTAACCCATGGTCTAACCCTAACCCTAGACTTAACCCAGGACCCAACCCTAATCCTCACCTCTGGCTTAACCTAAACCTTAAATACTAGGATAACCTAACTTTAACTGCTGGACTAACCCTATTTCTGTTTCCTGGTCTGACCCTAGCTCCTGTTTTAACTCTATTACTAATCCGTGGTCTAACCCTAACCCTAGCCCTAACCCTAAACCCAACCCTAATCCTCACCTCTGGTTTAACCTAAACCGAAAAATTCTGGCTTAACCTAACTTTAACTGCTGGACTAACCCTATTTCTAGCTCCTGGTTTGACCCTAACTCCTGTTTTAACTCTATTCCTAACCCATGGTCTAACCCTAACCCTAGCCTTAACCTAAGACCCAACCTTAATCCTCAACTCTGGCTTAACATAAACCTTAAATTCTGGCTTAACCTAAGTTTAACTGCTGGACCAACACTATTTCAAGCCCATGTTCTGACCCTAACTCCTGCTTTAACTTGATTCCTATCCCATGGTGTAACCCTAACCCTAGCCTTTACCCAGGACCCAACCCTAATCCTCACCTCTGGCTTAACCTAAACCTTAAATTCTGGCTTAACCTAAGTTTAACTGTTGGACTAACCATATTTCTAGCCCCTGGTCTGACCCTAACTCCTGCTATAACTTTATTTCTAACCCATGGTATAACCCTAACCCTAGCCTTAACCCAGGACCCAACCCTAATCCTCACCTCTGGCTTAACCGAAACCTTAAATTGTGGCTTAACCTAAGTTTAACTGTTGGACTAACCATATTTCTAGCCCCTGGTCTGACCCTAACTCCTGCTATAACTTTATTTCTAACCCATGGTATAACCCTAACCCTAGCCTTAACCCAGGACCCAACCCTAATCCTCACCTCTGGCTTAATCTAAACCTTAAATACTAGGATAACCTAAGTTTAACTGCTGGACTAACCCTATTTCTGTTTCCTGGTCTGACCCTAACTCCTGTTTTAACTCTATTACTAATCCGTGGTCTAACCCTAACCCTAGCCTTAACCCATGACCCAACCCTAATCCTCATCTCTGATTTAACCTAAATCGTAAAATTCTGGCTTAACCTAACTTTAACTGCTGGACTAACCCTATTTCTAGCTCCTGGTTTTACCCTAACTCCTGTTATAACTCTATTCCTAACCCATGGTCTAACCCTAACCTTAACCTAAGACCCAACCTTAATCCTCACCTCTGGCTTAACCGAAACCTTAAATTCTGCCTTAACCTAAGTTTAACTGCTGGACTAACACTATTTCAAGCCCATGTTCTGACCCTAACTCCTGCTTTAACTTTATTCCTATCCCATGGTATAACCCTAACCATAGCCTTTACCCAGGACCCAACCCTAATCCTCACCTCTGGCTTAACCGAAACCTTAAATTGTGGCTTAACCTAAGTTTAACTGCTGGACTAATCCTATTTCTAGACCCTGGTCTGACCCTAACTCCTGCTTTATCTCCATTTCTAATTAATGGGGTAACCCTAACCCTAGCCTTAACCAGGACCCAACCCTAATCCTCACCTCTGTCTTAATCTAAACCTTAAATACTGGGATAACCTAACCTTAACTGCTAATATAAACCTATTTCTAGCTCCTGGTCTGACCATAACTCCTGTTTTATCTCTATTCCTAACCCATGGTCTAACTCTAACCCTATCCTTAAACCAGGACCCAACCCTAATCCTCACCTCTGACTTAACCTAAACCTTAAATACTGGGATAACCTAACTTTAACTGCTGGACTAACCCTGTTTCTAGCTCCTGGTCTGAACCCAACTCCTGTTTTAACTCTATTCCTAACCCATGGTCTAACCCTAACCCTAGCCCTAACTCATAACCCAACCCTAATCCTCACCTCTGGTTTAACCTAAACCGTAAAATTCTGGCTTAACCTAACTTTAACTGCTGGACTAACCCGATTTCTAGCTCCTGGTTTGACCCTAACTCCTGTTTTAACTCTATTCCTAACCCATGGTCTAACCCTAACCCTAGCCTTAACCTAAGACCCAACCTTAATCCTCACCTCTGGCTTAACCTAAACCTTAAATTCTAGCTTAACCTAAGTTTAACTGCTGGACTAACACTATTTCAAGGCCATGTTCTGACCCTAACTCCTGCTTTAACTTTATTCCTATCCCATGGTGTAACCCTAACCCTAGCCTTTACGCAGGACCCAACCCTAATCCTCACCTCTGGCTTAACCTAAACTTTAAATACTAGGATAATCTAAGTTTAACTGCTGGACTAACCCTATTTCTGTTTCCTGGTCTGACCCTAACTCCTGTTTTAACTCTATTACTAATCTGTGGTCTAACCCTAACCCTAGCCTTAACCCATGACCCAACCCTAATCCTCATCTCTGGTTTAACCTAAATCTTAAAATTCTGGCTTAACCTAACTTTAAATGCTGGACTAACCCTATTTCTAGATCCTGGTTTTACCCTAACTCCTGTTTTAACTCTGCTCCTAACCCATGGTCTAACCCTAACCTTAACCTAAGACCCAACCTTAATCCTCACCTCTGGCTTAACCGAAACCTTAAATTGTGGCTTAACCTAAGTTTAACTGCTGGACTAATCCTATTTCTAGACCCTGGTCTGACCCTAACTCCTGCTTTATCTCCATTCCTAATTAATGGTGTAACCCTAACCCTAGCCTTAACCAGGACCCAACCCTAATCCTCACCTCTGTCTTAATCTAAACCTTAAATACTGGGATAACCTAACCTTAACTGCTAATCTAAACCTATTTCTAGCTATTGGTCTGACCATAACTCCTGTTTTAACTCTATTCCTAACCCATGGTCTAACTTTAACCCTATCCTTAAACCAGATCCCAACCCTAATCCTCACCTCTGACTTAACCTAAACCTTAAATACTGGGATAACCTAACTTTAACTGCTGGACTAACCCTTTTTCTAGCTCCTGGTCTGAACCCAACTCCTGTTTTAACTCTATTCCTAACTCATGGTCTAACCCTAACCCTAGCCTTAACCCAGGACCCAACCCTAATCCTCACCTCTGGCTTAACCTAAACCTTAAATACTAGGATAACCTAAGTTTAACTGCTGGACTAACCCGATTTCTGTTTCTTGGTCTGACCTTAACTCCTGTTTTAACTCTATTACTAATCCATGGTCTAACCCTAACCCTAGCCTTAACCCATAACCCAACCCTAATCCTCACCTCTGGTTTAACCTAAACCGTAAAATTCTGGCTTAACCTAACTTTAACTGCTGGACTAACCCTATTTCTAGCTCCTGGTTTGACCCTAACTCCTGTTTTAACTCTATTCCTAACCCATGGTCTAACCCTAACCCTAGCCTTAACCTAAGACCCAACCTTAATCCTCACCTCTGGCTTAACCTAAACCTTAAATTCTAGCTTAACCTAAGTTTAACTGCTGGACTAACACTATTTCAAGGCCATGTTCTGACCCTAACTCCTGCTTTAACTTTATTCCTATCCCATGGTGTAACCCTAACCCTAGCCTTTACGCAGGACCCAACCCTAATCCTCACCTCTGGCTTAACCTAAACCTTAAATACTAGGATAATCTAAGTTTAACTGCTGGACTAACCCTATTTCTGTTTCCTGGTCTGACCCTAACTCCTGTTTTAACTCTATTCCTAACCCATGGTCTAACCCTAACCTTAACCTAAGACCCAACCTTAATCCTCACCTCTGGCTTAACCTAAACCTTAAATTCTGGCTTAACCTAACTTTAACTGCTGGACTAACCCTATTTCTAGCTCCTGGTTTGACCCTAACTCCTGTTTTAACTCTATTCCTAACCCATGGTCTAACCCTAACCCTAGCCTTAACCTAAGACCCAACCTTAATCCTCACCTCTGGCTTAACCTAAACCTTAAATACTAGGATAACCTAAGTTTAACTGCTGGACTAACCCTATTTCTGTTTCCTGGTCTGACCCTAACTCCTGTTTTAACTCTATTACTAATCTGTGGTCTAACCCTAACCCTAGCCTTAACCCATGACCCAACCCTAATCCTCATCTCTGGTTTAACCTAAATCGTAAAATTCTGGCTTAACCTAACTTTAACTGCTGGATTAACCCTATTTCCAGCTCCTGGTTTTACCCTAACTCCTGTTTTAACTCTATTCCTAACCCATGGTCTAACCCTAACCTTAACCTAAGACCCAACCTTAATCCTCACCTCTGGCTTAACCTAAACCTTAAATTCTGGCTTAACCTAAGTTTAACTGCTGGACTAACACTATTTCAAGCCCATGTTCTGACCCTAACTCCTGCTTTAACTTTATTTCTATCCCATGGTATAACCCTAACCATAGCGTTTACCCAGGACCCAACCCTAATCCTCACCTCTGGCTTAACCGAAACCTTAAATTGTGGCTTAACCTAAGTTTAACTGCTGGACTAATCCTATTTCTAGACCCTGGTCTGACCTTAACTCCTGCTTTATCTCCATTCCTAATTAATGGTGTAACCCTAACCCTAGCCTTAACCAGGACCCAACCCTAATCCTCACCTCTGTCGTAATCTAAACCTTAAATACTGGGATAACCTAACCTTAACTGCTAATCTAAACCTATTTCTAGCTCCTGGTCTGACCATAACTCCTGTTTTAACTCTATTCCTAACCCATGGTCTAACTCTAACCCTATCCTTAAACCAGGACCCAACCCTAATCCTCACCTCTGACTTAACCTAAACCTTAAATACTGGGATAACCTAACTTTAACTGCTGGACTAACTCTGTTTCTAGCTCCTGGTCTGAACCCAACTCCTGTTTTAACTCTATTCCTAACTCATGGTCTAACCCTAACCCTAGCCTTAACCCAGGACCCAACCCTAATCCTCACCTCTGGCTTAACCTAAACCTTAAATACTAGGATAACCTAAGTTTAACTGCTGGACTAACCCGATTTCTGTTTCCTGGTCTGACCCTAACTCCTGTTTTAACTCTATTACTAATCCATGGTCTAACCCTAACCCTATCCTTAACCCATAACCCAACCCTAATCCTCACCTCTGGTTTAACCTAAACCGTAAAATTCTGGCTTAACCTAACTTTAACTGCTGGACTAACCCTATTTCTAGCTCCTGGTTTGACCCTAACTCCTGTTTTAACTCTATTCCTATCCCATGGTCTAACCCTAACCCTAGCCTTAACCTAAGACCCAACCTTAATCCTCACCTCTGGCTTAACCTAAACCTTAAATTCTGGCTTAACCTAAGTTTAACTGCTGGACTAACACTATTTCAAGCCCATGTTCTGACCCTAACTCCTGCTTTAACTTTATTCCTATCCCATGGTGTAACCCTAACCCTAGCCTTTACCCAGGACCCAACCCTAATCCTCACCTCTGGCTTAACCTAAACCTTAAATTCTGGCTTAACCTAAGTTTAACTGTTGGACTAACCATATTTCTAGCCCCTGGTCTGACCCTAACTCCTGCTATAACTCTATTTCTAACCCATGGTATAACCCTAACCCTAGCCTTAACCCAGGACCCAACCCTAATCCTCACCTCTGGCTTAACCGAAACCTTAAATTGTGGCTTAACCTAAGTTTAACTGCTGGACTAACCCTATTTCTAGCTCCTGGTTTGACCCTAACTCCTGTTTTAACTCTATTCCTAACCCATGGTCTAACCCTAACCCTAGCCTTAACCTAAGACCCAACCTTAATCCTCACCTCTGGCTTAACCTAAACCTTAAATTCTAGATTAACCTAAGTTTAACTGCTGGACTAACACTATTTCAAGGCCATGTTCTGACCCTAACTCCTGCTTTAACTTTATTCCTATCCCATGGTGTAACCCTAACCCTAGCCTTTAAGCAGGACCCAACCCTAATCCTCACCTCTGGCTTAACCTAATCCTTAAATACTAGGATAATCTAAGTTTAACTGCTGGACTAACCCTATTTCTGTTTCCTGGTCTGACTCTAACTCCTGTTTTAACTCTATTACTAATCTGTGGTCTAACCCTAACCCTAGCCTTAACCCATGACCCAACCTTAATCCTCATCTCTGGTTTAACCTAAATCGTAAAATTCTGGCTTAACCTAACTTTAACTGCTGCACTAACCCTATTTCTAGCTCCTGGTTTTACCCTAACTCCTGTTTTAACTCTATTCCTAACCCATGGTCTAACCCTAACCTTAACCTAAGACCCAACCTTAATCCTCACCTCTGGCTTAACCTAAACCTTAAATTCTGGCTTAACCTAAGTTTATCTGCTGGACCAACACTATTTCAAGCCCATGTTCTGACCCTAACTCCTACTTTAAATTTATTCCTATCCCATGGTGTAACCCTAACCCTAGCCTTAACCTAAGACCCAACATTAATCCTCACCTCTGGCTTAACCTAAACCTTAAATTCTGGCTTAACCTAAGTTTAACTGCTGGACTAACCCTATTTCAAGCCCATGTTCTGACCCTAACTCCTGCTTTAACTTTATTCCTATCCCATGGTGTAACCCTAACCCTAGCCTTTACCCAGGACCCATCCCTAATCCTCACGTCTGGCTTAACCTAAACCTTAAATTCTGGCTTAACCTAAGTTTAACTGTTGGACTAACCATATTTCTAGCCCCTGGTCTGACCCTTACTCCTGCTATAACTCTATTTCTAACCCATGGTATAACCCTAACTCTAGCCTTAACCCAGGACCCAACCCTAATCCTCACCTCTGTCTTAACCGAAACCTTAAATTGTGGCTTAACCTAAGTTTAACTGCTGGACTAATCCTATTTCTAGACCCTGGTCTGACCCTAACTCCTGCTTTAACTCCATTCCTAATTAATGGTGTAACCCTAACCCTAGCCTTAACCCAGGACCCAACCCTATTCCTCACCTCTGGCTTAACCTAAACCTTAAATACTAGGATAACCTAACTTTAACTGCTGGACTAACCCTATTTCTGTTTCCTGGTCTGACCCTAACTGCTGTTTTAACTCTATTACTAATCCGTGGTCTAACCCTAACCCTAGCCTTAACCCATGACCCAACCCTAATCCTCACCTCTGGTTTAACCTAAACTGTAAAATTCTGGCTTAACCTAACTTTAACTGCTGGACTAACCCTATTTCAAGCCCATGTTCTGACCCTAACTCCTGCTTTAACTTTATTCCCATCCCATAGTGTAACCCTAACCCTAGCCTTTACCCAGGACCCAACCCTAATCCTCACCTCTGGCTTAACCTAAACCTTAAATTCTGGCTTAACCTAAGTTTAACTGTTGGACTAACCATATTTCTAGCCCCTGATCTGACCCTAACTCCTGCTATAACTCTATTTTTAACCCATGGTATATCCCAAAACCCTAGCCTTAACCCAGGACCCAACGCTAATCCTCACCTCTGGCTTAACCGAAACCTTAAATTGTGGCTTAACCTACGTTTAACTGCTGGACTAATCCTATTTCTAGACCCTGGTCTGACCCTAACTCCTGCTTTAACTCCATTCCTAATTAATGGTGTAACCCTAACCCTAGCCTTAACCAGGACCCAACCCTAATCCTCACCTCTGTCTTAATCTAAACCTTAAATACTTTGATAACCTAACCTTAACTGCTAATCTAAACCTATTTCTAGCTCCTGGTCTGACCATAACTCCTGTGTTAACTCTATTCCTAACCCATGGTCTAACTCTAACCCTATCCTTAAACCAGGACCCAACCCTAATCCTCACCTCTGACTTAACCTAAACCTTAAATACTGGGATAACCTAACTTTAACTGCTGGACTAACCCTGTTTCTAGCTCCTGGTCTGAACCCAACTCCTGTTTTAACTCTATCCCTAACCCATGGTCTAACCCTAGCCTTAACCCTGGACCCAACCCTAATCCTCACCTCTGGTTTAACCTAAACCGTAAAATTCTGGCTTAACCTAACTTTAACTGCTGGACTAACCCTATTTCTAACTCCTGGTTTGACCCTAACTCCTGTTTTAACTCTGTTCCTAACCCATGGTCTAACCCTAGCCTTAACCCTGGACCCAACCCTAATCCTCACCTCTAGCTTAACCTAAACCTTAAATACTAGGATAACCTAAGTTTAACTGCTGAACTAACCCTATTTCTGTTTCCTGGTCTGACCCTAACTCCTGTTTTAACTCTATTACTAATCCGTGGTCTAACCCTAACCCTAGCCTTAACCCATAACCCAACCCTAATCCTCACCTCTGGTTTAACCTAAACCGTAAAATTCTGGCTTAACCTAACTTTAACTGCTGGACTAACCCTATTTCTAACTCCTGGCTTGACCCTAACTCCTGTTTTAACTCTATTCCTAACCCATGGTCTAACCCTAACCCTAGCCTTAACCTAAGACCCAACCTTAATCCTCACCTCTGGCTTAACCTAAACCTTAAATTCTGGCTTAACCTAAGTTTAACTGCTGGACTAACCCTATTTCAAGCCCATGTTCTGACCCTAACTCCTGCTTTAACTTTATTCCTATCCCATAGTGTAACCCTAACCCTAGCCTTTACCCAGGACCCAACCCTAATCCTCACCTCTGGCTTAACCTAAACCTTAAATACTAGGATAACCTAACTTTAACTGCTGGACTAACCCTATTTCTGTTTCCTGGTTTGACCCTAACTCCTGTTTTAACTCTATTACTAATCCGTGGTCTAACCCTAACCCTAGCCTTAACCCATGACCCAACCCTAATCCTCACCTCTGGTTTAACCTAAACTGTAAAATTCTGGCTTAACCTAACTTTAACTGCTGGACTAACCCTATTTTAGCTCCTGGTTTGACCCTAACGCCTGTTTTAACTCTATTCCTAACCCATGGTCTAACCCTAACCCTAGCCTTAACCCAAGACCCAACCTTAATCCTTACCTCTGGCTTAACCTAAACCTTAAATTCTGGCTTAACCTAAGTTTAACTGCTGGACTAACCCTGTTTCTAGCTCCTGGTCTGAACCCAACTCCTGTTTTAACTCTATTCCTAATTAATGGTGTAACCCTAACCCTAGCCTTAACCAGGACCCAACCCTAATCCTCACCTCTGTCTTAATCTAAACCTTAAATAGTGGGATAACCTAACTTTAACTGCTAATCTAAACCTATTTCTAGCTCCTGGTCTGAACCCAACTCCTGTTTTAACTCTATTCCTAACCCATGGTCTAACCCTAACCCTAGACTTAACCCAGGACCCAACCCTAATCCTCACCTCTGGCTTAACCTAAACCTTAAATACTAGGATATCCTAATTTTAACTGCTGGACTAACCCTATTTCTGTTTCCTGGTCTGACCCTAACTCCTGTTTTAACTCTATTACTAATCCGTGGTCTAACCCTAACCCTAGCCTTAACCCATGACCCAACCCTAATCCTCACCTCTGGTTTAACCTAAACAGTAAAATTCTGGTTTAACCTAACTTTAACTGCTGGACTAACCCTATTTCTAGCTCCTTGTTTGACCCTAACTCCTGTTTTAAATCTATTCCTTACCCATGGTCTAACCCTAACCCTAGCCTTAACCCAAGACCCAACCTTAATCCTCACCTCTGGTTTAACCTAAACCTTAAATTCTGGCTTAACCTAAGTTTAACTGCTGGACTAACCCTGTTTCTAGCTCCTGGTCTGAACCCAACTCCTGTTTTAACTCTATTCCTAACCCATAATCTAACCCTAACCCTAGCCTTAACCCAGGACCCAACCCTAATCTTCACCTCTGGCTTAACCTAAACCTTAAATACTAGGATATCCTAACTTTAACTGCTAATCTAAACCTATTTCTAGCTCCTGGTCTGACCATAACTCCTGTTTTAACTCTATTACTAATCCGTGGTCTAACCCTAACCCTAGCTTTAACCAATGACCCAACCCTAATCCTCACCTCTGGTTTAACCTAAACCGTAAAATTCTGGCTTAACCTAACTTTAACTGCTGGACTAACCCTATTTCTAGCTCCTGGTTTGACCCTAACTCCTGTTTTAACTCTAATCCTAACCTATGGTCTAACCCTAACCCTAGCCTTAACCCATGACCCAAGCCTAATCCTCACCTCTGGTTTAACCTAAACTGTAAAATTCTGGCTTAACCTAACTTTAACTGCTGGACTAACCCTATTTCTAGCTCCTGGTTTGACCCTAACTCCTGTTTTAACTCTATTCCTAACCCATGTTCTAACCCTAACCCTAGCCTTAACCTAAGACCCAACCTTAATCCTCACCTCTTGCTTAACCTAAACCTAAAATTCTGGCTTAACCTAAGTTTAACTGCTGGTCTTACCCTATTTCAAGCCCATGTTCTGACCCTAACTCCTGATTTAACTTTATTCCTATCCCATGGTCTAACCCTAACCCTAGCCTTTACCCAGGACCCAACCCTAATCCTCACCTCTGGCTTAACCTAAACCTTAAATTCTGGCTTAACCTAAGTTTAACTGTTGGACTAACCATATTTCTAGCCACTGGTCTGACCCTTACTCCTGCTCTAACTCTATTTCTAACCCATGGTATAACCCTAACCCTAGCCTTAACCCAGGACCCAACCCTAATCCTCACCTCTGGCTTAACCGAAAACTTAAATTGTGTCTTAACCTAAGTTTCACTGCTGGACTAATCCTATTTCTAGACCCTGGTCTGACCCTAACTCCTGCTTTAACTCCATTCCTAATTAATGGTGTAACCCTAACCCTAGCCTTAACCAGGACCCAACCCTAATCACACCTCTGGCTTAACCTAAACCTTAAATACTGGGATAACCTAACTTTACCTGCTGGACTAACCCTATTTCTAGCTCCTGGTCTGACCCTAACGCCTCTTTTAACTCTGTTCCTAACCCAAGGTCTAACACTAACTCTAACCTTAACCCAGGACTCAATCCTAATCCTCATTTCTGGCCTAACCAAAACCTAAACCTTAAATTCTGGGATAACCTAACTTTAACTGCTGGACTAACCCTATTTCTAGCTCATGGTTTGACCCTAACTCCTGTTTTAACTCTATTCCTAACCCATGGTCTAACCCTAACCCTAGCCTTAACCCAAGACCCAACCTTAATCCTCACCTTTGGCTTAACCTAAACCTTAAATTCTGGCTTAACCTAAGTTTAACTGCTGGGCTAATCCTATTTCTAAACCCTGGTCTGACCCTAACTCCTGCTTTAACTCCATTCCTAATTAATGGTGTAACCCTAACCCTAGCCTTTACCAGGACCCACCCTAATCCTCAGCTCTGTCTTAATCTAAACCTTAAATACTGGGATAACCTAACTTTAACTGCTAATCTAAACCTATTTCTAGCTCCTGGTCTGACCATAACTCCTGTTTTAACTCTATTCCTAACCCATGGTCTAACTCTAACCCTATCCTTAAACCAGGACCCAACCCTAATCCTCACCTCTGACTTAACCTAAACCTTAAATACTCAGATAACCTAACTTTAACTGCTGGTCTAACACTGTTTCTAGCTCCTGGTCTGAACCCAACTCCTGTTTTAACTCTATTCCTAACCCATGGTCTAACCCTAACCCTAGCCTTAACCCAAGACCCAACCTTAATCCTCACCTCTGGCTTAACCTAAACCTTAAATTCTGGCTTAACCTAAGTTTAACTGCTGGACTTACCCTATTTCAAGCCCATGTTCTGACCCTAACTCCTGCTTTAACTCTATTCCTAACCCATGGTGTAACCCTAACCCTAGCCTTTACCCAGGACCCAACCCTAATCCTCTCCTCTAGCTTAACCTAAACCTTAAATTCTGGCTTAACCTAAGTTTAACTGTTGGAATAACCATATTTCTAGCCCCTGGTCTGACCCTAACTCCTGCTATAACACTATTTCTAACCCATAGTATAACCCTAACCCTAGCCTTAACCCAGGACCCAACCCTAATCCTCACCTCTGGCTTAACCGAAACCTTAAATTGTGGCTTAACCTAAGTTTAACTGCTGGACTAACCCTATTTCTAGACCCTGGTCTGACCCTAACTCCTGCTTTAACTCCATTCCTAATTAATGGTATAACCCTAACCCTAGCCTTAACCAGCACCCAACCCTAATCCTCACCTCTGGCTTAACCTAAACCTTAAATACTGGGATAACCTAACTTTAACTGCTTGACTAACCCTATTTCTAGCTCCTGGTCTGAAACTAACGCCTCTTTTAACTCTGTTCCTAACCCAAGGTCTAACCCTAACTCTAACCTTAACCCAGTACTTACAGCAAGATGGAATTGCAGCTGTATATGGCTCAGGCCAAAGACTACTACCTCTCCAGCAGGATACAGCTAAACCCCCACTAGGTGGAGGCAACACAGGTGCAGGTGGAGCCATTCACACGCACTTCCAAATATGGAGGAGGTGATGGCTGGATGGTAAAACTGCACACTGGTGGCTTGCATAGAGCACCGTTCACACTAGCAGACGCACAGTCACAAACCCGCAGCCTATTAGGTGACGCCCATACTATTAGATCAGGCGGGCTGCCAAGCCGTACCCCCACTGCGTGCTACGTAGGGACAGAAACTCTGATAGCAAGGCCTAACAATAAGGGGCCTGGCTGTATCCTGTACAAAAAAGTTTTTGAGGTTTTTTGTTAGCGTTATGGCCATAAGACGTAAGCCTACAACCCTCGTCACGGGAACCTCATGCTTGTAGGTCCCTACACTACATATAATATAAAAAAGCAAAAAAGAAAATATCATTACTTACAGCAAGATGGAATTGCAGCTGTATATGGCTCAGGCGAAAAGACTACTACCTCTTCAGCAGGATACAGCTAAACCCCCACTAGGTGGAGGCAACACAGGTGCAGGTGGAGCCATTCACACGCACTTCCAAATATGGAGGAGGTGATGGCTGGATGGTAAAACTGCACACTGGTGGCTTGCATAGAGCACTGTTCACACTAGCAGACGCACAGTCACAAACCCGCAGCCTATTAGGTGACGCCCATACTATTAGATCAGGCGGGCTGCCAAGCCGTACCCCCACTGCGCGCTACGTAGGGACAGAAACTCTGATAGCAAGGCCTAACAATAAGGGGCCTGGCTGTATCCTGTACAAAAAAGTTTTTGAGGTTTTTTGTTAGCGTTATGGCCATAAGACGTAAGCCTACAACCCTCGTCACGGGAACCTCATGCTTGTAGGTCCCTACACTACATATAATATAAAAAAGCAAAAAAGAAAATATCATTACTTACAGCAAGATGGAATTGCAGCTGTATATGGCTCAGGCCAAAAGACTACTACCTCTCCAGCAGGATACAGCTAAACCCCCACTAGGTGGAGGCAACACAGGTGCAGGTGGAGCCATTCACACGCACTTCCAAATATGGAGGAGGTGATGGCTGGATGGTAAAACTGCACACTGGTGGCTTGCATAGAGCACTGTTCACACTAGCAGACGCACAGTCACAAACCCGCAGCCTATTAGGTGACGCCCATACTATTAGATCAGGCGGGCTGCCAAGCCGTACCCCCACTGCGCGCTACGTAGGGACAGAAACTCTGATAGCAAGGCCTAACAATAAGGGGCCTGGCTGTATCCTGTACAAAAAAGTTTTTGAGGTTTTTTGTTAGCGTTATGGCCATAAGACGTAAGCCTACAACCCTCGTCACGGGAACCTCATGCTTGTAGGTCCCTACACTACATATAATATAAAAAAGCAAAAAAGAAAATATCATTACTTACAGCAAGATGGAATTGCAGCTGTATATGGCTCAGGCCAAAAGACTACTACCTCTCCAGCAGGATACAGCTAAACCCCCACTAGGTGGAGGCAACACAGGTGCAGGTGGAGCCATTCACACGCACTTCCAAATATGGAGGAGGTGATGGCTGGATGGTAAAACTGCACACTGGTGGCTTGCATAGAGCACTGTCCACACTAGCAGACGCACAGTCACAAACCCGCAGCCTATTAGGTGACGCCCATACTCTTAGATCAGGCGGGCTGCCAAGCCGTACCCCCACTGCGCGCTACGTAGGGACAGAAACTCTGATAGCAAGGCCTAACAATAAGGGGCCTGGCTGTATCCTGTACAAAAAAGTTTTTGAGGTTTTTTGTTAGCGTTATGGCCATAAGACGTAAGCCTACAACCCTCGTCACGGGAACCTCATGCTTGTAGGTCCCTACACTACATATAATATAAAAAAGCAAAAAAGAAAATATCATTACTTATAGCAAGATGGAATTGCAGCTGTATATGGCTCAGGCCAAAAGACTACTACCTCTCCAGCAGGATACAGCTAAACCCCCACTTAACAACAACAACCTTAACCCAACAACAACCTTAACCCAGGACTCAATCCTAATCCTCATTTCTGGCCTAACCCAAACCTAAACCTTAAATTCTGGGATAACCTAATTTTAACTACTGGACTAACCCTATTTCTAGCTCATGGTTTGACCCTAACTCCTGTTTTAACTCTATTCCTAACCCATGGTCTAACCCTAACCCTAGCATTAACCTAAGACCCAACCTTAATCCTTACCTCTGGCTTAACCTAAACCTTAAATTCTGGCTTAACCTAAGTTTAACTGCTGGACTAATCCTATTTCTAGACCCTGGTCTGACCCTAACTCCTGCTTTAACTCCATTCCTAATTAATGGTGTAACCCTAACCCTAGCCTTTACCAGGACCCAAACCTAATCCTCACCTCTGTCTTAATCTAAACCTTAAATACTGGGATAACCTAACTTTAACTGCTAATCTAAACCTATTTCTAGCTCCTGGTCTGACCATAACTCCTGTTTTAACTCTATTCCTAACCCATGGTCTAACTCTAACCCTATCCTTAAACCAGGACCCAACCCTAATCCTCACCTCTGACTTAACCTAAACCTTAAATACTCGGATAACCTAACTTTAACTGCTGGACTAACCCTGTTTCTAGCTCCTGGTCTGAACCCAACTCCTGTTTTAACTCTATTCCTAACCCATGGTCTAACCCTAACCCTAGCCTTAACCCAGGACCCAACCCTAATCCTCACCTCTGGCTTAACCTAAACCTTAAAAACTGGGATAACCTACCTTTAACTGCTGGACTAACCCTATTTCTAGCTCCTGGTCTGACCCTAACTCCTGTTTTAACCCTATTTCTAGCTCCTGGTCTGACCTTAACTTCTGCTTTAACTCTATTCCTAATTAATGGTATAACCCTAACCCTAGCCTTAACCCAGAACCCAACCCTAATCCTCACCTCTGGCTTAACTTAAACCTTAAATTCTGGCTTAACCTAGGTTAAACTGCTGGACTAACCCTATTTCTAGCCCCTAGATTTAAATTAACTCCTGTTTTTACTCTATTCCTAACCCATGGTCTACCCCAACCCTAGCCTTAACCCAAGACTCATCGTATTCTTCACCTCTGGCCTAACCTAAACCTAATCCTTAAATTCTAGGATAACCTAACATTAACTGCTGAATTAACCCTATTTCTAGCTCCTGGTCTGACCCTAACTCCTGTTTTAACTCTATTCCTAACCCATGGTGTTATGATCCGGAACCATGGAAGATCACCACACATCATTGGCAAAAAGGTGACAAGAGCCTTGGCAACTAATCTGGCCGCCATCCCCTTACTAACCAACACAACTAGAAGTAGCCGAGGGGTGAACTAACATCCTGTGCACCGCGAACCCAGCCGGTGAACTAACTATCCTAAAGGTAGGAAAGATGAATAACTCTCTGCCTCAGAAAATAGACAAGAATAGCAAGCCCCCCACATTCAAAGACTGCGGTGATATAGGAAAAACACAATACACAGGTAGATGACAGGATTAGCAAAAGGTGAGGCCCCCGCTGACTAAAGTAGGAAAGTTCAGGAAAGGAACTGATGGTAGCCAGAGAAAAACCCTACAAAATACCAACTTCCTGATAGTACAAAAAGGCCCTCAGATCGCTCGATCTGAACTCCGTCCTATACCAGGTGCCCTTGTCATACCAATGAACAGAAAACAAGAATTATAACAAATTCAACAAGCCATAAACACATGGACCCAAAGGAGCTATACTCCACACAGAACTGCAGGGAGTTCCTCAACAATCCACTAAGGGGGAAAATCCCTGCAAGCAAATAAACTGAAACCAACCACAACAAATGACAAACCAAGAAAAGCAAAAGAACCAAGCAATAAATAAAGAGCAAGAACTTATCTGGAGTGGATGTGAAGCAGAGCAGGACTAAACAGGCTGTAGATACTAAGAACAACTGACATCCGGAAACAGCCTGAAATCAGACCAGGACTTAAATAAGCAGAGAATTAGGAAAGGAAACACCCACTGCACAACCCGCCTGGTCTCTGTCCAAACCCTTCCTGGCCACCAGAGGGAGCCTCCCAGCAGCCAAGACATAACTAACATTCACAACAGTACCCCCCCTTGAGGAGGGGTCACCAAACCCTCACCCACGCCACCGGGTCGCTCGGGATGAGCATGATGGAAGGCGCGAACCAACCTGTCCGCATGAATGTGAGAAGCCACAACCCAAGAGTTATCCTCCTGCCCATAACCCTTCCATTTCACAAGGTACTGAAGCTGACGCCTACTGCGACGGGAATCCAGAATTTTTTCAACCTCATACTCCAGATCCCCTTGTACCAAAACAGGGTCAGGAGGCGCTGCTGTAGGAACTGCCGGCTCCACATGTTTCTTCAACAAGGACTTATGGAAGACATTGTGAATCTTAAATGACGCAGGCAGAGTCAAACGGAAAGATACAGGATTAATAATCTCCGAAATCTGATAAGGTCCAATAAATCTGGGCTTAAATTTAGGAGACGGAACTCTCATAGGAATATTTATAGAGGACAACCACACCATGTCCCCTACTTTAAACCGGGGACCAACAGTCCGACGCCGGTTGGCAAACTTTTGGGCAGTTTCTTGGGACTGAAACAATTTATCCACTACCTGCCCCCAAATCTGCTGCATTCTGTCGACCACCGAATCCACCCCCGGACAGTCAGACGCCTCAAGCTGCCCTGAGAGGAACCTAGGGTGATACCCAAAATTGCTGAAAAAGGGGGACACCAACGTGGTAGAGCTAGCTCTATTGTTAAGGGCAAATTCAGCCAAAGGCAAAAACGAAACCCAGTCATCCTGATCTGCAGAAACAAAACACTGTAAATAGGTCTCCAGGGTCTGGTTAGCCCTTTCAGTCTGACCATTGGTCTGGGGATGAAACGCCGAGGAGAAAGACAGCTGAACACCCAATTTGGAGCAAAAAATCCTCCAAAACCTGGATACAAACTGCACCCCTCTGTCAGAAACAATGTTTTCAGGAATACCATGCAAACGGACAACATGTTGCAAAAACAAAGGCACCAACTCTGATGAAGACGGCAACTTAGATAGGGGAACCAAGTGGACCATCTTGGAGAATCTGTCACAGATCACCCAAATCACAGTCATTTTCTGAGAGACAGGAAGCTCTGAAATAAAATCCATAGAGATGTGCGTCCAAGGTTTCTTAGGTACAGGCAAAGGCAATAATAGCCCACTAGAATGTGAACAACAGGGCTTGGACCTAGAACAAACTCCACACGACTGCACAAAACGACGGACATCTCGGGACAGGGAAGGCCACCAAAAAGAGTGTCTCACAAGATCCCGAGTACCAAAAATGCCGGTATGACCCGCCAAAACAGAGCAATGAACCTCAGAGACAACTCGGTCTCTCCATCGGTCTGGGACAAACAGTTTCCCTGTAGGACATCTCTCAGGTTTATCCCCCGAAATTCCGCCAGTGCCAACCGCAGATCAGGCGAAATAGCCGAGAAAACTACACCATTATTCAGGATAGTAGACGGTTCGACAACCTCCAAAGAGTCAGCGCAGAAACTCCTGGAAAGGGCATCGGCCTTAACATTCTTGGTGCCCGGCAAAAAAGAGACCACAAAATTAAACCGGGTAAAAAACAAAGCCCACCTGGCCTGCCGAGGATTCAACCTCTTGGCCGATTCCAGATAGATGAGATTCTTGTGGTCCGTAAGCACCACCACTTGATGACTAGCCCCCTCCAACCAATGCCTCCACTCTTCAAATGCCCACTTCATAGCCAATAATTCCTGGTTCCCCACAACATAATTCCGTTCAGAAGGAGCAAACGTCCGAGAGAAAAAGGCACAGGGCTTAAGTTTACCCGAAGTAGCGTCTCGTTGAGACAGAACAGCAACTGCTCCGATCTCTGAGGCATCGATCTCAACTTGAAATGGGCGAGACACATCAGGTTGCTGCAGAACTGGGGCAGAAGTGAATCGCCTTTTAAGCTCCTGGAAGGCCACAATAGCCTCACGGGTCCAATGCTCAGCATCAGCTCCCTTCTTTGTCAAATCTGTCAGAGGTTTGACAATGGCAGAAAAATTGGCTTTAAATTTACGGTAAAAATTAGCAAACCCCAAAAAACGCTGCAGGGATTTTAGAGAAGTCGGTTGCACCCAGTCGTTAATAGCCTGAACCTTAACCGGGTCCATTTCAATAGCGGAGAGAGACAGGATGAAGCCCAAAAAGGAAATCCTTTGCACCCCAAAGAGGCACTTTGACCCCTTAACGTACAGTGCATTATCCTTAAGTATCTGAAAAACCTCCCGTACTTGCCCCACATGAGAGTCCCAATCATCAGAAAAAATCTAGATGTCATCCAAATACACAATCAAAAATTTACCAATAAGGTCCCGAAAAATATCATTCATGAAGGCCTGGAAGACGGAGGGTGCATTAGTGAGCCCAAAAGGCATCACTAGGTACTCAAAATGCCCCTCAGGAGTATTATAAGCCGTCTTCCATTCATCACCCTCCTTAATACGGATGAGATTATACGCACCCTTGAGATCCAGTTTCGTAAACCATTTGGCACTCTGCACTCTAGAAAACAGATCAGACATCAGAGCCACGGAAATCCCAGTACCAAGGTATCCTGTAGATTATGCAATACTAAAAATGTACAAGTATCCTGATGCGCTGGTGCAACTCTCATAGGCACCTGGGTCCAAAATTGGGGTTTATGTTCTGCCAAAGGGGTAGCATCAATGCCCCTTAAAGGAATAGGAGTTTGCAAAGGAACCATGGGAAAACCACAATCCCTAGCAAACCCAAAATCCATCAAATTGAGCGCTGCCCCTGAGTCCACAAAGGCAAATGCAGAAAAGGAAGACAATGAGCAAATCAATGTGACAGACAAAAGAAACTTTGGTTGCAAAGAAACCACAGTAACAGCAGTAGCCAATCTCCTTTCACGTTTAGGGCAGACAGAAATGTTATGAGAAGCGTCTCCACAATAGAAGCACAGTCTATTCTTCCATCTGAACCCCTGCCGACTAGCATTAGAAAGGACCCTATCACACTCCATAGGCTCCAAAGGCTGTCCCACAGGCACAAAACCAGCAGGTATCTTCCTGCGCTCACGTAAACGCCTATCAATCTGAATGGCCAAGGTCATAGAGGCATCAAGACCAGAAGGGACGGGAAATCCTACCATGACATCCTTCACAGCATCCGCAATACCCTTGCGAAAAAGAGCCGCAAGCGCATCATCATTCCATTTGGTAAGGACCGCCCACTCTGCCCACTTACGAAATTTCTGACAAAACGTTTCTGCAGAATCTAAACCCTGAGTTAAGGACAACAAGACCTTTTCTGCTTGGTCCACAATATTGGGTTCGTCATATAATAATCCAAAGGCCTGAAAAAAGGAGTCCACATCATTGAGAATCGGATCATCAGACGCTAAAGAGAAGGCCCACTCCTGAGGGTCACCACGCAGCAAGGAGATGACAATCTTAACCTGCTGTACAGGATTCCCTGAGGACTTAGGGCGCAGGTCAAAAAATAATCTACAATTATTTTTGAAGCTCAAAAATCTCGACCTATCTCCAGAAAAAAATTCAGGAACGGGAATTTTAGGCTCTGCAAGGGGAGTCTGTGCAAGATAAGACTCTATATGACGAACCTTAGCAGCAAGATGAGCAACACGCTATTATATAAAATAAAAAAATTTCTCAGCGGCTTTTTTTTTTTTCCTTCTTAAGAGTACCCTTTAAATTTGTTTGGCCGGATGTACTGTTATGATCCGGAACCATGGAAGATCACCACACATCATTGGCAAAAAGGTGACAAGAGCCTTGGCAACTAATCTGGCCGCCATTACCTTACTAACCAACACAACTAGAAGTAGCCGAGGGGTGAACTAACATCCTGTGCACCGCGAACCCAGCCGGAGAACTAACTATCCTAAAGGTAGGAAAGATGAATAACTCTCTGCCACAGAAAATAGACAAGAATAGCAAGCCTCCCACATTCAAAGACTACGGTGATATAGGAAAAACACAATACACAGGTAGATGACAGGATTACCAAAAGGTGAGGCCCCCGCTGACTAAAATAGGAAAGTACAGGAAAGGAACTGATGGTAGCCAGAGAAAAACCCTACAAAATACCAACTTCCTGATAGTACAAAAAGGCCCTCAGATCGCTCGATCTGAACTCCGTCCTATACCAGGTGCCCTTGTCATACCAATGAACAGAAAACAAGAATTATAACAAATTCAACAAGCCATAAACACATGGACCCAAAGGAGCTATACTCCACACAGAACTGCAGGGAGTTCCTCAACAATCCACTAAGGGGGAAAATCCCTGCAAGCAAATAAACTGAAACCAACCACAACAAATGACAAACCAAGAAAAGCAAAAGAACCAGGCAATAAATAAAGAGCAAGAACTTATCTGGAGTGGATGTGAAGCAGAGCAGGACTAAGCAGGCTGTAGATACTAAGAACAACTGACATCCGGCAACAGCCTGCAATCAGACCAGGACTTAGGAAAGGAAACACCCACTGCACAACCCACCTGGTCTCTGTCCAAACCCTTCCTGGCCACCAGAGGGAGCCTCCCAGCAGCCAAGACATAACTAACATTCACAACACCATGGTCTAACTCTAACCCTAGCCTTAACCAGGACCCATCCCTAATCCTCACCTCTGGCTTAACCTAAACCTTAAATTCTGGCTTAACCTATGTTTAACTGTTGGACTAACCATATTTATAGCCCCTGCTCTGACCCTAACTCCTGCTTTAACTCTATTCCTAACCCATGGTGTAACCCTAACCCTAGCCTTAACCCAGGACCCAACCCTAATCCTCACCTCTGGCTTAACCGAAACCTTAAATTCTGGCTTAACCTAACTTTAACTGCTAAACTATCCCTATTTCTTGCCCCTGGTCTGAACTCAACTCCTGTTTTACCTCTATTTCTAACCCATGGTCTAACCTTTACCCTATCTTTAACCCAGGACTCATCCTTAATCCTCACCTCTGGCCTAACACAACCCTTAACCTTAAATTCTGGGATAACCTAACTTTAACTGCTGGACTAACCCTATTTCTAGCTCCTGGTCTGACCCTAACTCCTGTTTTAACTCTATTCATAACCTATGGTCTAACCCTAACCCTAGCCTTCACCCAGGACCCATGGCTAATCCTCACCTCTGACTTAACCTAAAATTTAAATACTGGGATAACCTAACTTTAACTGCTGGACTAACCCTAATTCTAGCTCCTGGTCTGACCCTAACTCCTGTTTTAACTCTATTCCTAACCCATGGTTTAACACTAACCCTAGCCTTAACCCAGGACTCAACCTTAATCCTTACCTCTGGAGTAACGCAAACCTAAACCTTAAATTCTGGGATAACCTAACTTTAACTGCAGGACTAACCCTGTTTCTAGCTCCTGGTCTGACCCTAACTCCTGTTTAAACTCTATTCCTAACCCATGGTCTAACCCTAACCCTAGCTTTAACCCAGGACCCAACTCTAATCCTCACCTGTGGCTTAATCTAAACCTTAAATTCTGGCTTAACCTAGGTTATACTGCTGGACAAATCCTATTTCTAGCCCCTAGTTTTAAACTAACTCCTGCTTTTACTCTATTCCTAACCCATGGTCTAACCCTAACCCTAGCCTTTACCCAGGACCCAACCTTAATCCTCGCCTATGACTTAACCTACAATTTAAATACTGGGAAAACCTAACTTTAACTGGAGGACTAACCCTATTTCTAGCTCCTGGTCTGACCCTAACTCCTGTTTAAACTCTAATCCTAACCCATGGTCTAACCCTAACTCTAGCTTTAACCCAGGACCCAACTCTAATCCTCACCTCTGGCTTAATCTAAACCTTAATTTCTGGCTTAACCTAAGTTTAACTGCTGGACTAACCCTATTTCAAGCCCCTGGTCTGACCTCAACTCCTACTTTAACTTTATTCCTAACCCATGGTGTAACCCTAACCCTAGCCTTAACCCAGGACCCAAACCTACTTCTCACCTCTGTCTTAACCTAAACCTTAAATACTGGGATAACCAAACTTTAACTGCTAATCTAACCCTATTTCTAGCTCCTGGTCTGACCCTAACTCCTGTTTTAACTCTAATCCTAACCCATGATCTAACCCTAACCCTATCCTTAACCCAGGACCCAACCCTAATCCTCACCTCTGACTTAACCTAAACCTTCAATACTGGGATAACCTAACTTTAACTGCTGGACTAACCCTCTTTCTAGCTCCTGGTCTGAACCTAACTACTGTTTTAACTCTATTCCTAACCCATGGTCTAACCCTAACCCTAGCCTTAACCCAGGACCAACCCTAATCCTCACTTCTGGCTTAACCTAAACCTTAAATACTGGGATAACTTAACTTTAACTGCTAGACTAACAATATTTCTAGCTCCTGGTCTGACCCTAACTCCTGATTTAACTCTATTCCTAACCCATGGTCTAACCCTAACCCTAACCTTAACCCAGGACTTAACCCTAATCCTCACCTCTGGCTTAACCCAAACCTAAACCTTAAAATCTGGGATAACCTAACTTTAACTGCTGGACTAACCCTATTTCTAGCTCTTGGTCTGACCTTAACTCCTGTTTTAACTCTATTGCTAACACATGGTCTAATCCTAACCCTAGCCTTAAACCATGACCCAACCTTAATCCTCACCTCTGTCTTAACCTAAACCTTAAATTCTGGCTTAACCTAGGTTAAACTACATGACTAACCATATTTCTAGCCCCTAGTTTTAAACCAACTCCAGTTTTTACTCTATTACTAACCCATGGTCTAACCCTAACCCTAGCCATAACCCAGGACTCATCCCTAATCCACACCTCTGGCCTAACCCAAACCTAAACCTTAAAATCTGGGATAACCTAACTTTAACTGCTCGAATAACCCTATTTCTAGCTCCTGGTCTGACCCTAACTAATGTTTTAACTCTATTCCTAACCCATGGTCTAACCCTAACCCTAGCCTTAACCTAGGACCCAACCCTAATCGTCACCTCTAACTTAACCTACACCTTCAATACTGGGATAACCTAACTTTAACTGCTGGATTAACCCTATTTCTAACTCGTGGTCTGACCCTAACTCCTGTTTTAACTCTATTCCTAACCCATGGTCTAACCCTAACCCTAACCTTAACCCAGGGCTCATCCCTAATCATCACCTCCAGCTTAACCTAAACCTTAAATTCTGGCTTAACCTAAGTTTAACTGCTGGATAAACCCTATTTCTAGCCCCTGGTCTGACCCTAACTCCTGCCTTAACTCTATTCCTAACCCATGGTGTAAACCTAACCCTAGCCTTAACCCAGGACTCAACCCTAATCCTCACCTCTGGCCTAACCCAAACCTAAACCTTAAATTCTGGGATAACTTAACTTTAACTGCAAGAATAACTCTATTTCTGACCCTAACTCCTGTTTTACCTGTATTCCTAACCCATGGTCTAACCCCAACCCTAGACTTAACCCAGGACCCAACCCTAATCCTCATCTCTGGCCTAACCCAAACCTAAACCTTAAATTCTGGGATAACCTAACTTTAACTGCTGGACTAACCCTATTTCTAGCTCTTGGTCTGACCCTAATTCTTGTTTTAACTCTATTTCTAACCCATGGTCTAACCATAACCCTAGCCTTAACTCAAGACCCAACCCTAATCCCAACCTCTGGCTTAACCTAAACCTTAAATTCTGGCTTAACCTAAGTTTAACTGCTGGACTAACCCTATTTCTAGCCCCTGGTCTGACTCTAACCCCTGCTTCAACTCTATTCCTAACCCATGGTGTAAACCTAACCCTAGCCTTAACCCAGGACTCAACCCTAATCCTCACCTCTGGCCTAACCCATACCTAAACCTTAAATTCTGGGATTACCTAACTTTAACTGCTGGACTAACCCTATTTCTAGCTCGTGGTCTGACCCTAACTCTTGTTTTAACTCTATTTCTAACCCATGGTCTAACCATAACCCTAGCCTTAACCCAAGACCCAATCCTTATCCCAACCTCTGGCTTAACGTAAACCTTAAATTCTGGCTTAACCTAAGTTTAACTGCTGGATTAACCCTATTTGGAGCCCCTAGTCTGACCCTAACTCCTGCTTTAACTCTATTCCTAATTAATGGTGTAACCCTAACCTTAGCCTTAACCCAGAACCCAACCCTAACCTCACCTCTGAATTAAGCTAATCCTTAAAATACGGCTTAACCTAGGTGAAACTGCTGGACTACCCCTACTTCTAGCCCCTAGTTTTAAATTAACTCCTATTTTTACTCTATTCCTAACCCATGGTCCAACCCCACCCCTAGCCTTAACCCAAGACTCATCTCTAATCCTCACCTCTGGCTTAACCTAAACCTTAAGTTTTGGCTTAACCTAGGTTAAACTGCTGGACTAACCCTATTTCTAGCTCCTGGTCTGACCCTAACTCCTGTTTTAACTCTATTACTAACCTATGGTCCAACCCTAACCGTAGCGTTAACCCATTACCCAACCCTAATCCTCACCTCTGGCTTCACCTAAAACTTTAATTCTGGCTTAACCTAAGTTTACCTGCTGGACTAACCCTATTTCTAGCCCCTAATCTGACCCTAACTCCTGCTTTAACTCTATTCCTAACCCATAATGTAAATCTAATCCTAGCCTTAACCCAGGACCCACCCCTAATCCTCACCTCTATCTTAACCTAATCCGTAAATTCTGGCTAAAACTAGGTTAAACTGCAGGACAAACCCTATTTCTAGCCTATAATTTTAAACTAACTCCTGTTTTTACTCTATTTCTAACCCATGGACTAACCCTAACCCTAGCCTTAACCCAGGACTCATCCATAAACATCACCACTGGCTTAACCTAAACCTTAAATTCTTGCTTAACCTAAGTTTAGCTGTTGGACTAACCCTATTTCTAGTCCCTGGTCTGACCCTAACTCCTGCTTTATCTCTATTCCTAACCCATGGTCTACCCCAACCCTAGCCTTAACCCAAGACTCATCCCTATTCTTCACCTCTGGCCTAACCTAAACCTAAACCTTAAATTCTAGGATAACCTAACATTAACTGCTGAATTAACCCTATTTCTAGCTCCTGGTCTGACCCTAACTCCTGTTTTAACTCTATTCCTAACCCATGGTCTAACCCTAACCCTAGTCTTAACCCAAGACCCAACCCTAATCCTCACCTTTGTTTTAACCTAATCCTTAACTTTTGGCTTAACCTACCTTTAACTGCTGGACTAACCCTATTTCTAGCTCCTGGTCTGACCCTAACTCCTGTTTTAACCCTATTTCTAGCTCCTGGTCTGACCTTAACTTCTGCTTTAACTCTATTCCTAATTAATGGTGTAACCCTAACCCTAGCCTTAACCCAGAACCCAACCCTAATCCTCACCTCTGGCTTAATTTAAACTTTAAATTCTGGCTTAACCTAGGTTAAACTGCTGGACTAACCCTATTTCTATCCCCTAGATTTAAATTAACTCCTGTTTTTACTCTATTCCTAACCCATGGTCTACCCCAACCCTAGCCTTAACCCGAGACTCATCCCTATTCTTCACCTCTGGCCTAACCTAAACCTAAACCTTAAATTCTAGGATAACCTAACATTAACTGCTGAATTAACCCTATTTCTAGCTCCTGGTCTGACCCTAACTCCTGTTTTAACTCTATTCCTAACCCATGGTCTAACTCTAACCCTAGCCTTAGCCAGGACCCAACCCTAATCCTCACCTCTGTCTTAACCTAAACCTTAAATTCTGGCTTAACCTATGTTTGACTGTTGGACTAACCATATTTCTAGCCCCTGGTCTGACCCTAACTCCTGCTTTAACTCTATTCCTAACCCATGGTTTAACCCTAACCCTAGCCTTAACCCAGGACCCAACCCAAATCCTCACCTACGACTTAACCTAAAATTTAAATACTGGGATAACCTAACTTTAACTGCAGGACTAACCCTGTTTCTAGCTCTTGGTCTGACCCTAACTCCTGTTTAAACTCTATTCCTAACCCATGGTCTAACCCTAACCCTAGCTTTAACCCAGGAACCAACTCTAATCCTCACCTGTGGCTTAATCTAAACCTTAATTTCCGGCTTACCCTAGGTTATACTGCTGGACTAACCCTATTTCTAGCCCCTAGTTTTAAACTAACTCCTGCTTTTACTCTATTCCTAACCCATGGTCTAACCCTAACCCTAGCCTTTACCCAGGACCCAACCTTAATCCTCACCTATGATTTAACCTACAATTTAAATACTGGGAAAACCTAACTTTAACTGCAGGACTAACCCAATTTCTAGCTCCTGGTCTGACCCTATCTCCTGTTTAAACTGTAATCCTAACCCATGGTCGAACCCTAACTCTAGCTTTAACCCAAGACCCAACTCAAATCCTCACCTCTGGCTTAATCTAAACCTTAAATTCTGACTTAACCTAAGTTTAACTGCTGGACTAACCCTATTTCAAGCCCCTGGTCTGACTTCAACTCCTGCTTTAACTCTATTCCTAACCCATGGTGTAACCCTAACCCTAGCCTTAACCCAGGACCCAAACCTAAATCTCACCTCTGTCTTAACCTAAACCTTAAATACTGGGATAACCAAACTTTAACTGCTAATCTAACCCTATTTCTAGCTCCTGGTCTGACCCTAACTCCTGTTTTAATTCTATTCCTAACCCATGGTCTAAACCTAACCCTATTCTTAACCCAGGACCCAACCCTAATCCTCACCACTGACTTAACCTAAACCTAAATACTGGGATAACCTAACTTTAACTGCTGGACTAACCCTGTTTCTAGCTCCTGGTCTGAACATAACTACTGTTTTAACTCTATTCCTAACCCATGGTCTTACCCTAACCATAGCCTTAACCCAGGACCCAACCCTAATCCTCACTTCTGGCTTAACCTAAACCTTAAATACTGGGATAACCTAACTTCATCTGCTGGACTAACCCTATTTCTAGCTTCTGGTCTGACCCTAACTCCTGATTTAACTCTATTCCTAACCCATGGTCTAACCCAAACCCTAGCCTTAACCCAGGACTTAACCCTAATCCTCACCTCTGGCTTAACCCAAACCTAAATCTTAAAATACTGGGATAACCTAACTTTATCTGCTGGACTAACCCTATTTCTAGCTCCTGGTCTGACCCTAACTCCTGATTTAACTCTATTGGGAACCCATGGTCTAATCCTAACCCTAGCCTTAAACCATGACCCAACCCTAATCCTCACCTCTGTCTTAACCTAAACCTTAAATTCTGGCTTAACCTAGGTTAAACTACATGACTAACCCTATTTCTAGCCCCTAGTTTTAAACTAACTCCAGTTTTTACTCTATTACTAACCCATGGTCTAACCCTAACCCTAGCCTTAACCCAGGACTCATCCCTAATCCTCACCTCTGGCCTAACACAAACCTAAGCCTTAAAATCTGGGACAACCTAACTTTAACTGCTGGAATAACCCTATTTCTAGCTCCTGGTCTGACCCTAACTCCTGTTTTAACTCTATTCCTAACCCATGGTCTAACCCTAACCCTAGCCTTAACCTAGGACCCAACCCTAATCCTCACCTCTGACTTAACCTAAACCTTCAATACTGGGATAACCTAACTTTAACTGCTGGATTAACCCTATTTCTAGCTCGTGGTCTGACCCTAACTCCTGTTTTAACACTATTCCTAAACCATGGTCTAACCCTAACCTCTAACTTAACCTAAACCTTAAATTCTGACTAAACTTTGGTTAAGCTGCTGGACTAACCCGGTTTCTAGCCCTTAATTTTAGACTAACTCCTGTTTTTACTCTATTCCTAACCCATGGTCTAACCCTAACTCTAGCCTTAACCCAAGACTTATCCCTAATAATCACCTCCGGCTTTACCTAAACCTTAAATTCTGGCTTAACCTAAGTTTAACTGCTGGACTAACCCTATTTCTAGCCCCTGGTCTGACCCTAACTCCTGCCTTAACTCTATTCCTAACCCATGGTGTAAACCTAAACCTTGCCTTAACCCAGGACTCAACCCTAATCCTCACCTCTGGCCTAACCCAAACCTAAACCTTAAATTCTGGGATAACTTAACTTTAACTGCAAGACTAACTCTATTTCTAGCTCCTGGTTTGACCCTAACTCCTGTTTTAACTCTATTCCTAACCCATGGTCTAACGTCAACCCTAGACTTAACCCAGGACCCAAGAATAATCCTTACCCCTGAATTAACCTAAACCTTCAATACTGGGATTACCTAACTTTAACTGCTGGACTATCTCTATTTCTAGCTAGTTGTCTGACCCTAACTCCTGTTTTAACTCTATTCCTAACCCAATGTCTAGCCCTAACCCTAACCTTAACCCAGGACTCAACCCTAATCCTCATCTCTGGCCTATCCCAAACCTAAACCTTAAATTCTGGGATAACCTAACTTTAACTGCTGGAATAACCCTATTTCTAGCTCCTGGTCTGACCCTAACTCCTGTTTTAACTCTATTCCTAACCCATGGTCTAACCCTAACCCTAGCCTTATCCTAGGACCCAACCCTAATCCTCACCTCTGACTTAACCTAAACCTTCAATACTGGGATAACCTAACTTTAACTGCTGGATTAACCCTATTTCTAGCTCGTGGTCTGACCCTAACTCCTGTTTTAACACTATTCCTAAACCATGGTCTTACCCTAACCTCTAACTTAACCTAAACCTTAAATTCTGACTAAACTTTGGTTAAGCTGCTGGACTAACCCGGTTTCTAGCCCTTAATTTTAGACTAACTCCTGTTTTTACTCTATTCCTAACCCATGGTCTAACCCTAACTCTAGCCTTAACCCAAGACTCATCCCTAATAATCACCTCCGGCTTTACCTAAACCTTAAATTCTGGCTTAACCTAAGTTTAACTGCTGGACTAACCCTATTTCTAGCCTTTGGTCTGACCCTAACTCCTGCCTTAACTCTATTCCTAACCCATGGTGTAAACCTAAACCTTGCCTTAACCCAGGACTCAACCCTAATCCTCACCTCTGGCCTAACCCAAACCTAAACCTTAAATTCTGGGATAACTTAACTTTAACTGCAAGACTAACTCTATTTCTAGCTCCTGGTTTGACCCTAACTCCTGTTTTAACTCTATTCCTAACCCATGGTCTAACGTCAACCCTAGACTTAACCCAGGACCCAAGAATAATCCTTACCCCTGAATTAACCTAAACCTTCAATACTGGGATTACCTAACTTTAACTGCTGGACTATCTCTATTTCTAGCTAGTTGTCTGACCCTAACTCCTGTTTTAACTCTATTCCTAACCCAATGTCTAGCCCTAACCCTAACCTTAACCCAGGACTCAACCCTAATCCTCATCTCTGGCCTATCCCAAACCTAAACCTTAAATTCTGGGATAACCTAACTTTAACTGCTGGACTAACCCTATTTCTAGCTCATGGTCTGACCCTTTTTCCTTTTTTAACTCTATTACTAACCCATGGTCCAACCCTAACCCTAGCCTTAACCCATGACCCAACCCTAATCCTCACCTCTGGCTTAACCTAAACCTTTAATTCTGGCTAAACCTAGATTAAACTGCTGGACAAACCCTATTTCTTGCCCTTAATTTTAAACTAACTCCTGTTTTTACTCTATTCCTAACCCATGGTCTAACCCTAACCTCAGCCTTAACCAAGGACTCAACCCTAATCCTCAACTCTGGCCTAACCCAAACCGAAACCTTAAATTGTGGCTTAACCTAAGTTTAACTGCTGGATTAACCCTATTTCTAGCCCCTGGTCTGACCGTAACTCCTGCTTTAACTCTATTCCTAAGCCAAGGTGTAACCCTAACCCTAGCCATAACCAGTTACATAACCCTCAAACTCACCTCTGTTTTAACCTAAACCTTAAATTCTGACTTAACCTAGGTTAAACTGCTGCACTAACCCTATTTCAAGCCCATAGTTTTAAACTAACTCCTGTTTTTACTCTATTCCTAAACCAAGGTCTAACCCTAACCCTTGCCTTAACCCAGGACTCATCCCTAATCCTCACCTCTCGCCTAACTCAAACCTAAACCTTAAATTTTGGGATAACCTAACGTTAACTGCTGTACTAACCCTATTTCTAGCTCCTGGTCTGACCCTAACTCCTGTTTTAACTCTATTCCTAACCCATGGTCTAACCCTAACCCTAGCCTTAACCCAGGACCCAACCCTAATCCTCACCTCTGACTTAACCTAAACCTTCAATACTAAGATACCCTAACTTTAACTGCTGGACTAAACCTATGTCTAGCTCGTGGTCTGACTCTAAATCCTTTTTTAACTCTATTACTAACCCATAATCTAACCTTAACCCTAGCCTTAATTTAGGACCCAACCCAAATCCTCACCTCTGGCTTAACCTAAACCTTAAATTCTGGCTTAACCTAAGTTTAACACTAGAACTACTGGACTCGTGACACCTATATAGAAATACATAGTGCAAGGTAGTCAAAATGACCTCAGTAGTTCTAGTGTTAACTGCTGGACTAATCCTATTTCAAGCCCCTGGTCTGACACTAACTCCTGCTTTAACTCTATTCCTAACCCATGGTGTAACCCTAACCCTAGCCTTTACCCAGGACTAAACCCTAATCCCCACCTCTGGCTTAACCTAAACCTTAAATTCTGGCTTAACCTAAGTTTAACTGTTAAACCAACCGTATTTCTAGCACCTGGTCTGACCCTAACTCCTGCTTTAACTCTATTTCTAACCCATGGTGTAACCCTAATCCTAGCCTTAACCCAGGATCCAACCCTAATCCTCACCTCTAACTTAACCTAAACCTTAAATTCTGGCTAAACCTAGGTTAAACTGCAGGACAAACCCTATCTCTAACCCTTAATTTTAAACTAACTCTTGCTTTTACTCTATTTCTAACCCATGGTCTAACCCTAACCCTAGCCTTAACCCAGGACTTATCACTAATCATCACCACTGGCTTAACCTAAACCTTAAATTCTGGCTTAACTAAGTTTAACTGTTGGACTAACCCTATTTCTAGCCCCTGGTCTGACCCTACTTCCTGCTTTAACTCTATTCCTAACCCATGGTGTAACCCTAACCCTAGCCTTAACCAAGGACTTAACCCTAATCCTCACCTCTGGCCTAACCCAAACCTAAACCTTAAATTCTGGGATGACCTAACTTTAGCTGCTGGACTAACTCTATTTCTAGCTCCTAGTTTGACCCTAACTCCTGTTTTTAACTCTATTACTAACCCATGGTCTAACCCTAAGCCTAGCCTTAACCCAAGACCCAACCCTAAGACTCACCTCTGGTTTAACCTAAACCTTAACTTCTGGCTTAACCTAACTTTAACTGCTGGACTAACCCTATTTCTAGCTCCTGGTCTGACCCTAACTCCTGTTTTAATTCTATTTCTAGCTCCTGGTCTGACCCTAACTCCTGTTTTAACTGTATTTCTAACCCATGGTCTAACCCTAACCCTAACCTTAACCCAAGACCCAACCCTAATCCCCACCTCTTGCTTAACCTAATCCTTAAATTCTGGCTTAACCTAAGTTTAACTGCTGGATTAACACTACTTCAAGCCCCTGGTCTGATCCTAACTCCTGCTTTAACTCTATTCCTAACCCATGGTCTAACCCTAACCCTAGCTATAACCAGCACCCAACCTTAATCCTCACCTCTGGCTTAACCTAAACCTTAAATTTTGGCTTAACCTAGGTTAAACTGCAGGACTAACCCAATTTCTAGCTCCTGGTCTGACCCTAACTCCTGTTTTAACTCTATTCCTAACCCATGGTCTAACCCTAACCCTAGTCTTAACCCAAGACCCAACCCTAATCCTCACCTTTGTTTTAACCTAATCCTTAACTTTTGGCTTAACCTACCTTTAACTGCTGGACTAACCCTATTTCTAGCTCCTGGTCTGACCCTAACTCCTGTTTTAACCCTATTTCTAGCTCCTGGTCTGACCTTAACTTCTGCTTTAACTCTATTCCTAATTAATGGTGTAACCCTAACCCTAGCCTTAACCCAGAACCCAACCCTAATCCTCACCTCTGGCTTAACTTAAACTTTAAATTCTGGCTTAACCTAGGTTAAACTGCTGGACTAACCCTATTTCTATCCCCTAGATTTAAATTAACTCCTGTTTTCACTCTATTCCTAACCCATGGTCTACCCCAACCCTAGCCTTAACCCGAGACTCATCCCTATTCTTCACCTCTGGCCTAACCTAAACCTAAACCTTAAATTCTAGGATAACCTAACATTAACTGCTGAATTAACCCTATTTCTAGCTCCTGGTCTGACCCTAACTCCTGTTTTAACTCTATTCCTAACCCATGGTCTAACTCTAACCCTAGCCTTAGCCAGGACCCAACCCTAATCCTCACCTCTGTCTTAACCTAAACCTTAAATTCTGGCTTAACCTATGTTTGACTGTTGGACTAACCATATTTCTAGCCCCTGGTCTGACCCTAACTCCTGCTTTAACTCTATTCCTAACCCATGGTTTAACCCTAACCCTAGCCTTAACCCAGGACCCAACCCAAATCCTCACCTACGACTTAACCTAAAATTTAAATACTGGGATAACCTAACTTTAACTGCAGGACTAACCCTGTTTCTAGCTCTTGGTCTGACCCTAACTCCTGTTTAAACTCTATTCCTAACCCATGGTCTAACCCTAACCCTAGCTTTAACCCAGGAACCAACTCTAATCCTCACCTGTGGCTTAATCTAAACCTTAATTTCCGGCTTACCCTAGGTTATACTGCTGGACTAACCCTATTTCTAGCCCCTAGTTTTAAACTAACTCCTGCTTTTACTCTATTCCTAACCCATGGTCTAACCCTAACCCTAGCCTTTACCCAGGACCCAACCTTAATCCTCACCTATGATTTAACCTACAATTTAAATACTGGGAAAACCTAACTTTAACTGCAGGACTAACCCTATTTCTAGCTCCTGGTCTGACCCTATCTCCTGTTTAAACTGTAATCCTAACCCATGGTCGAACCCTAACTCTAGCTTTAACCCAAGACCCAACTCAAATCCTCACCTCTGGCTTAATCTAAACCTTAAATTCTGGCTTAACCTAAGTTTAACTGCTGGACTAACCCTATTTCAAGCCCCTGGTCTGACTTCAACTCCTGCTTTAACTCTATTCCTAACCCATGGTGTAACCCTAACCCTAGCCTTAACCCAGGACCCAAACCTAAATCTCACCTCTGTCTTAACCTAAACCTTAAATACTGGGATAACCTAACTTTATCTGCTGGACTAATCCTATTTCTAGCTTCTGGTCTGACCCTAACTCCTGTTTTAACTCTATTCCTAACCCATGGTCTAAACCTAACCCTATTCTTAACCCAGGACCCAACCCTAATCCTCACCACTGACTTAACCTAAACCTAAATACTGGGATAACCTAACTTTAACTGCTGGACTAACCCTGTTTCTAGCTCCTGGTCTGAACATAACTACTGTCTTAACTCTATTCCTAACCCATGGTCTAACCCTAACCATAGCCTTAACCCAGGACCCAACCCTAATCCTCACTTCTGGCTTAACCTAAACCTTAAATAC
Organism: Anomaloglossus baeobatrachus; assembly: GCF_048569485.1. NCBI lineage: Eukaryota > Metazoa > Chordata > Amphibia > Anura > Aromobatidae > Anomaloglossus > Anomaloglossus baeobatrachus. The sequence goes on along the minus strand of NC_134353.1, from coordinate 414,733,721 downwards.
TGGGATAACCTAACTTTATCTGCTGGACTAACCCTATTTCTAGCTTCTGGTCTGACCCTAACTCCTGATTTAACTCTATTCCTAACCCATGGTCTAACCCAAACCCTAGCCTTAACCCAGGACTTAACCCTAATCCTCACCTCTGGCTTAACCCAAACCTAAATCTTAAAATCTGGGATAACCTAACTTTAACTGCTGGACTAACCCTATTTCTACCTCTTGGTCTGACCCATGGTCTAACCCTAATCCTAGCCTTAACCCAGGACCCAACCCTAATCCTCACTTCTGGCTTAACCTAAACCTTAAATACTGGGATAACCTAACTTTATCTGCTGGACTAACCCTATTTCTAGCTCCTGGTCTGACCCTAACTCCTGATTTAACTCTATTGGGAACCCATGGTCTAATCCTAACCCTAGCCTTAAACCATGACCCAACCCTAATCCTCACCTCTGTCTTAACCTAAACCTTAAATTCTGGCTTAACCTAGGTTAAACTACATGACTAACCCTATTTCTAGCCCCTAGTTTTAAACTAACTCCAGTTTTTACTCTATTACTAACCCATGGTCTAACCCTAACCCTAGCCTTAACCCAGGACTCATCCCTAATCCTTACCTCTGGCCTAACCCAAACCTAAGCCTTAAAATCTGGGACAACCTAACTTTAACTGCTGGAATAACCCTATTTCTAGCTCCTGGTCTGACCCTAACTCCTGTTTTAACTCTATTCCTAACCCATGGTCTAACCCTAACCCTAGCCTTAACCTAGGACCCAACCCTAATCCTCACCTCTGACTTAACCTAAACCTTCAATACTGGGATAACCTAACTTTAACTGCTGGATTAACCCTATTTCTAGCTCGTGGTCTGACCCTAACTCCTGTTTTAACACTATTCCTAAACCATGGTCTAACCCTAACCTCTAACTTAACCTAAACCTTAAATTCTGACTAAACTTTGGTTAAGCTGCTGGACTAACCCGGTTTCTAGCCCTTAATTTTAGACTAACTCCTGTTTTTACTCTATTCCTAACCCATGGTCTAACCCTAACTCTAGCCTTAACCCAAGACTCATCCCTAATAATCACCTCCGGCTTTACCTAAACCTTAAATTCTGGCTTAACCTAAGTTTAACTGCTGGACTAACCCTATTTCTAGCCCCTGGTCTGACCCTAACTCCTGCCTTAACTCTATTCCTAACCCATGGTGTAAACCTAAACCTTGCCTTAACCCAGGACTCAACCCTAATCCTCACCTCTGGCCTAACCCAAACCTAAACCTTAAATTCTGGGATAACTTAACTTTAACTGCAAGACTAACTCTATTTCTAGCTCCTGGTTTGACCCTAACTCCTGTTTTAACTCTATTCCTAACCCATGGTCTAACGTCAACCCTAGACTTAACCCAGGACCCAAGAATAATCCTTACCCCTGAATTAACCTAAACCTTCAATACTGGGATTACCTAACTTTAACTGCTGGACTATCTCTATTTCTAGCTAGTTGTCTGACCCTAACTCCTGTTTTAACTCTATTCCTAACCCAATGTCTAGCTCTAACCCTAACCTTAACCCAGGACTCAACCCTAATCCTCATCTCTGGCCTATCCCAAACCTAAACCTTAAATTCTGGGATAACCTAACTTTAACTGCTGGACTAACCCTATTTCTAGCTCATGGTCTGACCCTTTTTCCTTTTTTAACTCTATTACTAACCCATGGTCCAACCCTAACCCTAGCCTTAACCCATGACCCAACCCTAATCCTCACCTCTGGCTTAACCTAAACCTTTAATTCTGGCTAAACCTAGATTAAACTGCTGGACAAACCCTATTTCTTGCCCTTAATTTTAAACTAACTCCTGTTTTTACTCTATTCCTAACCCATGGTCTAACCCTAACCTCAGCCTTAACCAAGGACTCAACCCTAATCCTCAACTCTGGCCTAACCCAAACCGAAACCTTAAATTGTGGCTTAACCTAAGTTTAACTGCTGGATTAACCCTATTTCTAGCCCCTGGTCTGACCGTAACTCCTGCTTTAACTCTATTCCTAAGCCAAGGTGTAACCCTAACCCTAGCCATAACCAGTTACATAACCCTCAAACTCACCTCTGTTTTAACCTAAACCTTAAATTCTGACTTAACCTAGGTTAAACTGCTGCACTAACCCTATTTCAAGCCCATAGTTTTAAACTAACTCCTGTTTTTACTCTATTCCTAAACCAAGGTCTAACCCTAACCCTTGCCTTAACCCAGGACTCATCCCTAATCCTCACCTCTCGCCTAACTCAAACCTAAACCTTAAATTCTGGGATAACCTAACGTTAACTGCTGTACTAACCCTATTTCTAGCTCCTGGTCTGACCCTAACTCCTGTTTTAACTCTATTCCTAACCCATGGTCTAACCCTAACCCTAGCCTTAACCCAGGACCCAACCCTAATCCTCACCTCTGACTTAACCTAAACCTTCAATACTAAGATAACCTAACTTTAACTGCTGGACTAAACCTATGTCTAGCTCGTGGTCTGACTCTAAATCCTTTTTTAACTCTATTACTAACCCATAATCTAACCTTAACCCTAGCCTTAATTTAGGACCCAACCCAAATCCTCACCTCTGGCTTAACCTAAACCTTAAATTCTGGCTTAACCTAAGTTTAACACTAGAACTACTGGACTCGTGACACCTATATAGAAATACATAGTGCAAGGTAGTCAAAATGACCTCAGTAGTTCTAGTGTTAACTGCTGGACTAATCCTATTTCAAGCCCCTGGTCTGACACTAACTCCTGCTTTAACTCTATTCCTAACCCATGGTGTAACCCTAACCCTAGCCTTTACCCAGGACTAAACCCTAATCCCCACCTCTGGCTTAACCTAAACCTTAAATTCTGGCTTAACCTAAGTTTAACTGTTAAACCAACCGTATTTCTAGCACCTGGTCTGACCCTAACTCCTGCTTTAACTCTATTTCTAACCCATGGTGTAACCCTAATCCTAGCCTTAACCCAGGATCCAACCCTAATCCTCACCTCTAACTTAACCTAAACCTTAAATTCTGGCTAAACCTAGGTTAAACTGCAGGACAAACCCTATCTCTAACCCTTAATTTTAAACTAACTCTTGCTTTTACTCTATTTCTAACCCATGGTCTAACCCTAACCCTAGCCTTAACCCAGGACTTATCACTAATCATCACCACTGGCTTAACCTAAACCTTAAATTCTGGCTTAACTAAGTTTAACTGTTGGACTAACCCTATTTCTAGCCCCTGGTCTGACCCTACTTCCTGCTCTAACTCTATTCCTAACCCATGGTGTAACCCTAACCCTAGCCTTAACCAAGGACTTAACCCTAATCCTCACCTCTGGCCTAACCCAAACCTAAACCTTAAATTCTGGGATGACCTAACTTTAGCTGCTGGACTAACTCTATTTCTAGCTCCTAGTTTGACCCTAACTCCTGTTTTTAACTCTATTACTAACCCATGGTCTAACCCTAAGCCTAGCCTTAACCCAAGACCCAACCCTAAGACTCACCTCTGGTTTAACCTAAACCTTAACTTCTGGCTTAACCTAACTTTAACTGCTGGACTAACCCTATTTCTAGCTCCTGGTCTGACCCTAACTCCTGTTTTAATTCTATTTCTAGCTCCTGGTCTGACCCTAACTCCTGTTTTAACTGTATTTCTAACCCATGGTCTAACCCTAACCCTAACCTTAACCCAAGACCCAACCCTAATCCCCACCTCTTGCTTAACCTAATCCTTAAATTCTGGCTTAACCTAAGTTTAACTGCTGGATTAACACTACTTCAAGCCCCTGGTCTGATCCTAACTCCTGCTTTAACTCTATTCCTAACCCATGGTCTAACCCTAACCCTAGCTATAACCAGCACCCAACCTTAATCCTCACCTCTGGCTTAACCTAAACCTTAAATTTTGGCTTAACCTAGGTTAAACTGCAGGACTAACCCAATTTCTAGCTCCTGGTCTGACCCTAACTCCTGTTTTAACTCTATTCCTAACCCATGGTCTAACCCTAACCCTAGTCTTAACCCAAGACCCAACCCTAATCCTCACCTTTGTTTTAACCTAATCCTTAACTTTTGGCTTAACCTACCTTTAACTGCTGGACTAACCCTATTTCTAGCTCCTGGTCTGACCCTAACTCCTGTTTTAACCCTATTTCTAGCTCCTGGTCTGACCTTAACTTCTGCTTTAACTCTATTCCTAATTAATGGTGTAACCCTAACCCTAGCCTTAACCCAGAACCCAACCCTAATCCTCACCTCTGGCTTAACTTAAACTTTAAATTCTGGCTTAACCTAGGTTAAACTGCTGGACTAACCCTATTTCTATCCCCTAGATTTAAATTAACTCCTGTTTTTACTCTATTCCTAACCCATGGTCTACCCCAACCCTAGCCTTAACCCGAGACTCATCCCTATTCTTCACCTCTGGCCTAACCTAAACCTAAACCTTAAATTCTAGGATAACCTAACATTAACTGCTGAATTAACCCTATTTCTAGCTCCTGGTCTGACCCTAACTCCTGTTTTAACTCTATTCCTAACCCATGGTCTAACTCTAACCCTAGCCTTAGCCAGGACCCAACCCTAATCCTCACCTCTGTCTTAACCTAAACCTTAAATTCTGGCTTAACCTATGTTTGACTGTTGGACTAACCATATTTCTAGCCCCTGGTCTGACCCTAACTCCTGCTTTAACTCTATTCCTAACCCATGGTTTAACCCTAACCCTAGCCTTAACCCAGGACCCAACCCAAATCTTCACCTACGACTTAACCTAAAATTTAAATACTGGGATAACCTAACTTTAACTGCAGGACTAACCCTGTTTCTAGCTCTTGGTCTGACCCTAACTCCTGTTTAAACTCTATTCCTAACCCATGGTCTAACCCTAACCCTAGCTTTAACCCAGGAACCAACTCTAATCCTCACCTGTGGCTTAATCTAAACCTTAATTTCCGGCTTACCCTAGGTTATACTGCTGGACTAACCCTATTTCTAGCCCCTAGTTTTAAACTAACTCCTGCTTTTACCTATTCCTAACCCATGGTCTAACCCTAACCATAGCCTTTACCCAGGACCCAACCTTAATCCTCACCTATGATTTAACCTACAATTTAAATACTGGGAAAACCTAACTTTAACTGCAGGACTAACCCTATTTCTAGCTCCTGGTCTGACCCTATCTCCTGTTTAAACTGTAATCCTAACCCATGGTCGAACCCTAACTCTAGCTTTAACCCAAGACCCAACTCAAATCCTCACCTCTGGCTTAATCTAAACCTTAAATTCTGGCTTAACCTAAATTTAACTGCTGGACTAACCCTATTTCAAGCCCCTGGTCTGACTTCAACTCCTGCTTTAACTCTATTCCTAACCCATGGTGTAACCCTAACCCTAGCCTTAACCCAGGACCCAAACCTAAATCTCACCTCTGTCTTAACCTAAACCTTAAATACTGGGATAACCAAACTTTAACTGCTAATCTAACCCTATTTCTAGCTCCTGGTCTGACCCTAACTCCTGTTTTAACTCTATTCCTAACCCATGGTCTAAACCTAACCCTATTCTTAACCCAGGACCCAACCCTAATCCTCACCACTGACTTAACCTAAACCTAAATACTGGGATAACCTAACTTTATCTGCTGGACTAACCCTATTTCTAGCTTCTGGTCTGACCCTAACTCCTGATTTAACTCTATTCCTAACCCATGGTCTAACCCAAACCCTAGCCTTAACCCAGGACTTAACCCTAATCCTCACCTCTGGCTTAACCCAAACCTAAATCTTAAAATCTGGGATAACCTAACTTTAACTGCTGGACTAACCCTATTTCTACCTCTTGGTCTGACCCATGGTCTAACCCTAACCCTAGCCTTAACCCAGGACCCAACCCTAATCCTCACTTGTGGCTTAACCTAAACCTTAAATACTGGGATAACCTAACTTTATCTGCTGGACTAACCCTATTTCTAGCTCCTGGTCTGACCCTAACTCCTGATTTAACTCTATTGGGAACCCATGGTCTAATCCTAACCCTAGCCTTAAACCATGACCCAACCCTAATCCTCACCTCTGTCTTAACCTAAACCTTAAATTCTGGCTTAACCTAGGTTAAACTACATGACTAACCCTATTTCTAGCCCCTAGTTTTAAACTAACTCCAGTTTTTACTCTATTACTAACCCATGGTCTAACCCTAACCCTAGCCTTAACCCAGGACTCATCCCTAATCCTCACCTCTGGCCTAACCCAAACCTAAGCCTTAAAATCTGGGACAACCTAACTTTAACTGCTGGAATAACCCTATTTCTAGCTCCTGGTCTGACCCTAACTCCTGTTTTAACTCTATTCCTAACCCATGGTCTAACCCTAACCCTAGCCTTAACCTAGGACCCAACCCTAATCCTCACCTCTGACTTAACCTAAACCTTCAATACTGGGATAACCTAACTTTAACTGCTGGATTAACCCTATTTCTAGCTCGTGGTCTGACCCTAACTCCTGTTTTAACACTATTCCTAAACCATGGTCTAACCCTAACCTCTAACTTAACCTAAACCTTAAATTCTGACTAAACTTTGGTTAAGCTGCTGGACTAACCCGGTTTCTAGCCCTTAATTTTAGACTAACTCCTGTTTTTACTCTATTCCTAACCCATGGTCTAACCCTAACTCTAGCCTTAACCCAAGACTCATCCCTAATAATCACCTCCGGCTTTACCTAAACCTTAAATTCTGGCTTAACCTAAGTTTAACTGCTGGACTAACCCTATTTCTAGCCCCTGGTCTGACCCTAACTCCTGCCTTAACTCTATTCCTAACCCATGGTGTAAACCTAAACCTTGCCTTAACCCAGGACTCAACCCTAATCCTCACCTCTGGCCTAACCCAAACCTAAACCTTAAATTCTGGGATAACTTAACTTTAACTGCAAGACTAACTCTATTTCTAGCTCCTGGTTTGACCCTAACTCCTGTTTTAACTCTATTCCTAACCCATGGTCTAACGTCAACCCTAGACTTAACCCAGGACCCAAGAATAATCCTTACCCCTGAATTAACCTAAACCTTCAATACTGGGATTACCTAACTTTAACTGCTGGACTATCTCTATTTCTAGCTAGTTGTCTGACCCTAACTCCTGTTTTAACTCTATTCCTAACCCAATGTCTAGCCCTAACCCTAACCTTAACCCAGGACTCAACCCTAATCCTCATCTCTGGCCTATCCCAAACCTAAACCTTAAATTCTGGGATAACCTAACTTTAACTGCTGGACTAACCCTATTTCTAGCTCATGGTCTGACCCTTTTTCCTTTTTTAACTCTATTACTAACCCATGGTCCAACCCTAACCCTAGCCTTAACCCATGACCCAACCCTAATCCTCACCTCTGGCTTAACCTAAACCTTTAATTCTGGCTAAACCTAGATTAAACTGCTGGACAAACCCTATTTCTTGCCCTTAATTTTAAACTAACTCCTGTTTTTACTCTATTCCTAACCCATGGTCTAACCCTAACCTCAGCCTTAACCAAGGACTCAACCCTAATCCTCAACTCTGGCCTAACCCAAACCGAAACCTTAAATTGTGGCTTAACCTAAGTTTAACTGCTGGATTAACCCTATTTCTAGCCCCTGGTCTGACCGTAACTCCTGCTTTAACTCTATTCCTAAGCCAAGGTGTAACCCTAACCCTAGCCATAACCAGTTACATAACCCTCAAACTCACCTCTGTTTTAACCTAAACCTTAAATTCTGACTTAACCTAGGTTAAACTGCTGCACTAACCCTATTTCAAGCCCATAGTTTTAAACTAACTCCTGTTTTTACTCTATTCCTAAACCAAGGTCTAACCCTAACCCTTGCCTTAACCCAGGACTCATCCCTAATCCTCACCTCTCGCCTAACTCAAACCTAAACCTTAAATTCTGGGATAACCTAACGTTAACTGCTGTACTAACCCTATTTCTAGCTCCTGGTCTGACCCTAACTCCTATTTTAACTCTATTCCTAACCCATGGTCTAACCCTAACCCTAGCCTTAACCCAGGACCCAACCCTAATCCTCACCTCTGACTTAACCTAAACCTTCAATACTAAGATAACCTAACTTTAACTGCTGGACTAAACCTATGTCTAGCTCGTGGTCTGACTCTAAATCCTTTTTTAACTCTATTACTAACCCATAATCTAACCTTAACCCTAGCCTTAATTTAGGACCCAACCCAAATCCTCACCTCTGGCTTAACCTAAACCTTAAATTCTGGCTTAACCTAAGTTTAACACTAGAACTACTGGACTCGTGACACCTATATAGAAATACATAGTGCAAGGTAGTCAAAATGACCTCAGTAGTTCTAGTGTTAACTGCTGGACTAATCCTATTTCAAGCCCCTGGTCTGACACTAACTCCTGCTTTAACTCTATTCCTAACCCATGGTGTAACCCTAACCCTAGCCTTTACCCAGGACTAAACCCTAATCCCCACCTCTGGCTTAACCTAAACCTTAAATTCTGGCTTAACCTAAGTTTAACTGTTAAACCAACCGTATTTCTAGCACCTGGTCTGACCCTAACTCCTGCTTTAACTCTATTTCTAACCCATGGTGTAACCCTAATCCTAGCCTTAACCCAGGATCCAACCCTAATCCTCACCTCTAACTTAACCTAAACCTTAAATTCTGGCTAAACCTAGGTTAAACTGCAGGACAAACCCTATCTCTAACCCTTAATTTTAAACTAACTCTTGCTTTTACTCTATTTCTAACCCATGGTCTAACCCTAACCCTAGCCTTAACCCAGGACTTATCACTAATCATCACCACTGGCTTAACCTAAACCTTAAATTCTGGCTTAACTAAGTTTAACTGTTGGACTAACCCTATTTCTAGCCCCTGGTCTGACCCTACTTCCTGCTTTAACTCTATTCCTAACCCATGGTGTAACCCTAACCCTAGCCTTAACCAAGGACTTAACCCTAATCCTCACCTCTGGCCTAACCCAAACCTAAACCTTAAATTCTGGGATGACCTAACTTTAGCTGCTGGACTAACTCTATTTCTAGCTCCTAGTTTGACCCTAACTCCTGTTTTTAACTCTATTACTAACCCATGGTCTAACCCTAAGCCTAGCCTTAACCCAAGACCCAACCCTAAGACTCACCTCTGGTTTAACCTAAACCTTAACTTCTGGCTTAACCTAACTTTAACTGCTGGACTAACCCTATTTCTAGCTCCTGGTCTGACCCTAACTCCTGTTTTAATTCTATTTCTAGCTCCTGGTCTGACCCTAACTCCTGTTTTAACTCTATTTGTAACCCATGGTATAACCCTAATACTAGCCTTAACCCAGGACCCAACCATAATCCTCACCTCTGGCTTAACCTAAACCTTAAATTCTGACTAAACCTAGGTTAAACTGCTGGACAAACCCTATTTCTTGCCCTTAATTTTAAACTAACTCCTGTTTTTACTCTATTCCTAACCCATGGTCTAACCCTAACCCTAGCCTTAACCAAGGACTCAACCCTAATCCTCACCTCTGGCCTAACCCAAACCTAAACCTTAAATTCTGGGATAAGCTAACTTTAACTGCAGGACTAACCCTATTTCTAGCTCCTGGTCTGACCCTAACACCTGTTTTAACTCTATTACTAACCCATGGTCTAACCCTAACCCTAGCCTTAACCCAGGACCCAACCCTAATCCTCAACTCTGGTTTAACCTAAACCTTAAATTCTAGCTTAACCTAACTTTAACTGCTGGACTAACCCTTTTTCTAGCTCCTGGTCTGACCCTAACTCCTGCTTTAACTCTATTTCTAACCCATGGTGTAACCCTAACCCTAGCCCTAACCCAGGACCCAACTCTAATCCTCACCTCTGTTTTAACCTAAACCTTAAATTCTGACTTAACCTAGGTTAAACTGCTGCACTAACCCTATTTCTAGCCCATAGTTTTAAACTAACTCCTGTTTTTACTCTATTCCTAAACCAAGATCTAACCCTAACCCTTGCCTTAACCCAGGACTCATCCCTAATCCTCACCTCTCGCCTAACTCAAACCTAAACCTTAAATTCTTGGATAACCTAACTTTAACTGCTGGACTAACCCTATTTCTTGCCCTTAATTTTAAACTAACTCCTGTTTTTACTCTATTCCTAACCCATGGTCTAACCCTAACCCTAGCCTTAACCCAGGACCCAACCCTAATCCTCACCTCTGACTTAACCTAAACCTTCAATACTAAGATAACCTAACTTTAACTGCTGGACTAAACCTATGTCTAGCTCGTGGTCTGACCCTAACTCCTGTTTTAACTCTATTACTTACCCATAATCTAACCTTAACCCTAGCCTTAATTTAGGACCCAACCCAAATCCTCACCTCTGGCTTAACCTAAACCTTAAATTCTGGCTTAACCTAAGTTTAACTGCTGGACAAACCCTATTTCTAGCTCCTTGTCTGACCCTAACTCCTGCTTTAACTCTATTCCTAACCCATGGTGTAACCCTAATCCTAGCCTTAACCCAGGACCCAACCCTATTTCTCACCTCTAACTTAACCTAAAGCTTAAACTCTGGCTTAACCTAAGTTAAACACTAGAACTACTGGACTCGTGACACCTATATAGAAATACATAGTGCAAGGTAGTCAAAATGACTACCTCAGTAGTTCTAGTGTTAACTGCTAGACTAATCCTATTTCAAGCCCCTGGTCTGACCCTAATTCCTGCTTTAACTCTATTCCTAACCCATGGTGTAACCCTAACCCTAGCCTTTACCCAGGACCCAACCCTAATCCTCACCTCTGGCTTAACCTAAACCTTAAATTCTGGCTTAACCTAAGCTTTACTGCTGGATTAACCCTACTTCAAGCCCCTGGTCTGATCCTAACTCTTGCTTTAACTCTATTCCTAATTAATGGTGTAACCCTAACCCTACCCTTAACCCAGAACCCAACCCTAATCCTCACCTCTGGCTTAACTTAAATCTTAAATTCTGGCTTAACCTAGGTTAAACTGCTGAACTAACCCTATTTCTAGCTCCTGGTCTGACCCTAACTCCTATTTTAACTCTATTCCTAACCCATGGTCTAACCCTAACCCTAGCTTTACCCAGCTCCCAACCTTAATCCTCACCTCTGGCTTAACCTAAACCTTAAATTTTGGCTTAACCTAGGTTAAATTGCTGGATTAACCCTATTTCTAGCTCCTGGTCTGACCCTAACTCTTATTTTAACTCTATTCCTAACCCATGGTGTAACCTTAACCCTAGCCTTAACCCAGGACTCAACCCTAATCCTCACCTCTGCCCTAACCCAAACCTAAACCTTAAATTCTGGCTTAACCTAACTTTAACTGCTGGACTAACCCTATTTCTAGCTCCTGGTCTGACCCTAACTCCTGTTTTAACTCTATTCCTAACCCATGGTCTAACCCTAACCCTAGCCTTAACCCAAGACCCAACCCTAATCCTCACCTCTGGTTTAACCTAAACTTTAAATTCTGGCTTAACCTAAGTTTATCTGCTGAACTAACCCTATTTCTAGCTCCTGGTCTGACCCTTTTTCCTGTTTTAACTCTATTACTAACCTATAATCCAACCCTAACCCTAGCCTTAACCCATGACCCAGCCCTAATCCTCACCTCTGGCTTAACCTATACCTTTAATTCTGGCTTAACCTATACCTTTAATTCAGGCTAAACCTAGGTTAAACTGCTGCACTAAACCTATTTCTAGCCCTTGGTCTGACCCTAACTCCTGCTTTAACTCTATTCGTAACCGTTGGTATAACCCTAATACTAGCCTTAACCCAGGACCCAACCATAATCCTCACCTCTGGCTTAACCTAAACCTTAAATTCTGGCTAAACCTAGGTTAAACTGCTGGACAAACCCTATTTCTTGCCCTTAATTTTAAACTAACTCCTGTTTTTGCTCTATTCCTAACCCATGGTCTAACCCTAACCCTAGCCTTACCAAGGACTCAACCCGAAACCTCACCTCTGGCCTAACCCAAACCTAAACCTTAAATTCTGGGATAAGCTAACTTTAACTGCAGGACTAACCCTATTTCTAGCTCCTGGTCTGACCCTAACACCTGTTTTAACTCTATTACTAACCCATGGTCTAACCCTAACCCTAGCCTTAACCCAGGACCCAACCCTAATCCTCAACTCTGGTTTAACCTAAACCTTAAATTCTAGCTTAAACTAACTTTAACTGCTGGACTAACCCTTTTTCTAGCTCCTGGTCTGACCCTAACTCCTGCTTTAACTCTATTTCTAACCCATGGTGTAACCCTAACCCTAGCCCTAACCCAGGACCCAACCCCAATCCTCACCTCTGTTTTAACCGAAACCTTAAATTCTGACTTAACCTAGGTTAAACTGCTGCACTAACCCTATTTCTAGCCCATAGTTTTAAACTAACTCCTGTTTTTACTCTATTCCTAAACCAAGGTCTAACCCTAACCCTTGCCTTAACCCAGGACTCATCCCTAATCCTCACCTCTCGCCTAACTCAAACCTAAACCTTAACTTCTGGGATAACCTAACTTTAACTGCTGGACTAACCCTATTTCTAGCTCCTGGTCTGACCCTAACTCCTGTTTTAACTCTATTCCTAACCCATGGTCTAACCCTAACCCTAGCCTTAACCCAGGACCCAACCCTAATCCTCACCTCTGACTTAACCTAAACCTTCAATACTAAGATAACCTAACTTTAACTGCTGGACTAAACCTATGTCTAGCTCGTGGTCTGACCCTAACTCCTGTTTTAACTCTATTACTTACCCATAATCTAACCTTAACCCTAGCCTTAATTTAGGACCCAACCCAAATCCTCACCTCTGGCTTAACCTAAACCTTAAATTCGGGCTTAACCTAAGTTTAACTGCTGGACAAACCCTATTTCTAGCTCCTGGTCTGACCCGAACTCCTGCTTTAACTCTATTCCTAACCCATGGTGTAACCCTAATCCTAGCCTTAACCCAGGACCCAACCCTATTTCTTACCTCTAACTTAACCTAAACCTTAAACTCTGGCTTAACCTAAGTTAAACACTAGAACTACTGGACTCGTGACACCTATATAGAAATACATAGTGCAAGGTAGTCAAAATGACTACCTCAGTAGTTCTAGTGGTAACTTCTAGACTAATCCTATTTCAAGCCCCTGGTCTGACCCTAATTCCTGCTTTAACTCTATTCCTAACCCATGGTGTAACCCTAACCCTAGCCTTTACCCAGGACCCAACCCTAATCCTCACCTCTGGCTTAACCTAAACCTTAAATTCTGGCTAAACCTAGATTAAACCTAACAGTTAACCTAAGCTTAACTGTTGGACTAACCCAATTTCTAGCCCCTGGTCTGACCCTAACTCCTGCTTTAACTTATTCCTAACCCATGGTGTAACCCTAACCCTAGCCTTAACCAAAGACTCAACCCAAATCCTCACCTCTGGCCTAACCCAAGCCTAAACCTTAAATTCTGGGATGACCTAACTTTAGCTGCTGGACTAACTCTATTTCTAGCTCCTAGTTTGACCCTAACTCCTGTTATTAACTCTATTACTAACCCATGGTCTAACCCTAACCCTAGCCTTAACCCAAGACCCAACCCTAATCCTCACCTCTGGTTTAACCTAAACCTTAAATTCTGGCTTAACCTAAGCTTTACTGCTGGATTAACCCTACTTCAAGCCCCTGGTCTGATCCTAACTCCTGCTTTAACTCTATTCCTAATTAATGGTGTAACCCTAACCCTAGCCTTAACCCAAGACCCAACCCTAATCCTCACCTCTGGTTTAACCTAAACCTTAAATTCTGGCTTAACCTAAGCTTTACTGCTGGATTAACCCTACTTCAAGCCCCTGGTCTGATCCTAACTCCTGCTTTAACTCTATTCCTAACCCATGGTCTAACCCTAACCCTAGCTTTACCCAGCTCCCAACCTTAATCCTCACCTCTGGCTTAACCTAAACCTTAAATTTTGGCTTAACCTAGGTTAAACTGCTGGACTAACCCTATTTCTAGCTCCTGGTCTGACCCTAACTCCTATTTTAACTCTATTCCTAACCCATGGTGTAACCTTAACCCTGACCTTAACCCAGGACTCAACCCTAATCCTCACCTCTGCCCTAACCCAAACCTAAACCCTAAATTCTGGCTTAACCTAACTTTAACTGCTGGACTAACCCTATTTCTAGCTCCTGGTCTGACCCTAACTCCTGTTTTAACTCTATTCCTAACCCATGGTCTAACCCTAACCCTAGCCTTAACCCAAGACCCAACCCTAATCCTCACCTCTGGTTTAACCTAAACTTTAAATTCTGGGATAAATTAACTTTAACTGCTGGACTAACGCTATTTCTAGCTCCTGGTCTGACCCTTTTTCCTGTTTTAACGCTATTACTAACCTATGGTCCAACCCTAACCGTAGCCTTAACCCATGACCCAACCCTAATCCTCACCTCTGGCTTCACCTAAACCTTTAATTCTGGCTTAACCTAAGTTTACCTGCTGGACTAACCCTATTTCTAGCCCCTAATCTGATACTAACTCCTGCTTTAACTCTATTCCTAACCCATAATGTAAATCTAATCCTAGCCTTAACCCAGGACCCACCCCTAATCCTCACCTCTATCTTAACCTAAACCTTAAATAATGGCTAAACCTAGGTTAAACTGCAGGACAAACCCTATTTCTAGCCCTTAATTTTAAACTAACTCCTGTTTTTACTCTATTTCTAACCCATGGTCTAGCCCTAACCCTAGCCTTAACCCAGGACTCATCCATAACCATCACCACTGGCTTAACCTAAACCTTAAATTCTTAAATTTTTGCTTAACCTAAGTTAAGCTGTTGGACTAACCCTATTTCTAGCCCCTGGTCTGACCCTAACTCCTGCTTTATCTCTATTCCTAACCCATGGTGTAACCCTAACCCTATCCTTAACAAAAGACTCAACCCTTATCCTCACCTCTGGCCTAACAGAAACCTAAACCTTAAATTCTGGGATAACCTAACTTTAACTGCTGGACTAACTCTATTTCTAGCTCCTAGTTTGACCCTAACTCCTGTTTTAACTCTATTTCTAACCCATGGTCTAACCCTAACCTTAACCGAAGACCCAACCCTAATCCCCACCTCTGGCTTAACCTAAACCTTAAATTCTAAAGTTTAACTGCTTTATTAACCCTACTTCAAGCCCCTGGTCTGATACTAACTCCTGCTTTAACTCTATTCCTTATTAATGGTGTAACCCTAACCCTAGCCTTAACCCAGAACCCAACCCTAATCCTCACCTCTGGCTTAACTTAAACCTTTAATTCTGGCTTAACCTAGGTTAAACTGCTGGACTAACCCTTTTTCTAGCCCCTAGTTTTAAATTAACTCCTGTTTTTACTCTATTCCAAACCCATGGTCTACCCCAACCCTAGCCTTAACCCAAGACTCATCCCTATTCTTCACCTCTGGCATAACCTAAACCTTAAATTCTAGGATAACCTAACTTTAACTGCTGAACTAACCCTATTTCTAGCTCCTGGTCTGACCCTAACTCCTTTTTTAACTCTATTCCTAACCCATGGTCTAACCCTAACCCTAGCTTTAACCAGGACCCAACCCTAATCCTCACCTCTGGCTTAACCTAAACCTTAAATTCTGGCTTAACATTTCTTTAACTGTTGGACTAACCATATTTCTAGTCCCTGGTCTGACCCTAACTCCTGCTTTAACTCTATTCCTAACTCATGGTGTAACCCTAACTCTAGCCTTAACCCAGGACCCAACCCTAATTCTCACCTCTGGCTTAACCGAAACCTTAAATTGTGGCTTAACCTAACTTTAACTGCTGGACTAACCCTATTTCTAGCGCCTGGTCTGACCTCAACTCCTGCTTTAACTCCATTCCTAACCATGGTGTAACAGTAACCCTAGCCTTAACCCAGGACCCAACCCTAATTCTTACCTCTGTCTTAACCTAAACCTTAAATACTGGGATAACCAAACTTTAACTGCTAATCTAACTCTATTTCTAGCTCCTGGTCTAACCCTAACTCCTGTTTTACCTCTATTTCTAACCCATGGTCTAACCTTTACCCTATCTTTAACCCAGGACTCCTTAATCCTCACCTCTGGCCTAACAAACACAAACCTTAACCTTAAATTCTGGGATAACCTAACTTTAACCCTAGCCTTCACCCAGGACCCATCCCTAATCCTCACCTCTGACTTAACCTAAAATTTAAATACTGGGATAACCTAACTTTAACTGCTGGACTAACCCTATTTCTAGCTCCTGGTCTGACCCTAACTCCTATTTTAACGCTATTCCTAACCCATGGTTTAACCCTAACCCTAGCCTTAACCCAGGACTCAACCTTAATCCTTTCCTCTGGAATAACCCAAACCTAAACCTTAAATATTGGGATAACCTAACTTTAACTGCTAGACTAACCCTATTTCTAGCTCCTGGTCTGACCCTAACTCCTGCTTTAACTCTATTCCTAACCCATGGTCTAACACTAACCCTAGCCTTAACCCAGGACCCAACCCTAATCCTCACCTATGACTTAACCTAAAATTTAAATACTGTGATAACCTAACTTTAACTGCAGGACTAACCCTGTTTCTAGCTCCTGGTCTGACCCTATCTCCTGTTTAAACTCTATTCCTAACCCATGGTCTAACCCTAACCCTAGATATAACCCAGGACCCAACTCTAATCCTCACCTGTGGCTTAATCTAAACTTTAAATTCTGGCTTAACCTAGGCTATACTGCTGGACTAACCCTATTTCTAGCCCCTAGTTTTAAACTAACTCCTGCTTTTACTCTATCCCTAACCCATGGTCTAACCCTAACCCTAGCCTTTACCCCGGACCCAACCTTAATCCTCACCTATGACTTAACCTAAAATTTAAATACTGGTAAAACCTAACTTTAACTGCAGGACTAACCCTATTTCTAGCTCCTAGTCTGACCCTAACTCCTGTTTAAACTCTAATCCTAACCCATGGTCTAACCCTAACTCTAGCTTTAACCCAGGACCCAACTCTAATCCTCACCTCTGGCTTAATCTAAACCTTAAATTCTGGCTTAACCTAAGTTTAACTGCTGGACTAACCCTATTTCAAGCCCCTGGCCTGACCATAACTCCTGCTTTAACTCTATTCATAACCCATGGTGTAACCCTAACCCTAGCCTTAACCCAGGACCCAAACCTAATTCTCACCTCTGTCTTAACCTAAACCTTAAATCCTGGGATAACCAAACTTTAACTGCTAATCTAACCCTATTTCTAGCTCCTGGTCTTACCCTAACTCCTGTTTTAACTCTATTTCTAACCCATGGTCTAACCCTTACCCTATCCTTAACCCAGGACTCAACCCTAATCTTCACCTCTGACTTAACCTAAACCTTAAATACTGGGATAACCTAACTTTAACTGCTGGACTAACCCTGTTTCTAGCTCCTGGGCTGACCCTAACTCCTGATTTAACTCTATTCCTAACCCATGGTCTAACACTAACCCTAGCTTTAACCCAGGACTTAACCCTAATCCTCACCTCTGGCTTAACCCAAACCTAAACCTTAAAATCTGGGATAACCTAAATTTAACTGCTGGACTAACCATATTTCTAGCACCTGGTCTGACCCTAACTCTTGTTTTAACTCTATTCCTAACCCATGGTCTAACACTAACCCTAGCCTTAACCCAGGACCCAACCCTAATCCTCACCTATGACTTAACCTAAAATTTAAATACTGTGATAACCTAACTTTAACTGCAGGACTAACCCTGTTTCTAGCTCCTGGTCTGACCCTATCTCCTGTTTAAACTCTATTCCTAACCCATGGTCTAACCCTAACCCTAGATATAACCCAGGACCCAACTCTAATCCTCACCTGTGGCTTAATCTAAACTTTAAATTCTGGCTTAACCTAGGCTATACTGCTGGACTAACCCTATTTCTAGCCCCTAGTTTTAAACTAACTCCTGCTTTTACTCTATCCTTAACCCATGGTCTAACCCTAACCCTAGCCTTTACCCCGGACCCAACCTTAATCCTCACCTATGACTTAACCTAAAATTTAAATACTGGTAAAACCTAACTTTAACTGCAGGACTAACCCTATTTCTAGCTCCTAGTCTGACCCTAACTCCTGTTTAAACTCTAATCCTAACCCATGGTCTAACCCTAACTCTAGCTTTAACCCAGGACCCAACTCTAATCCTCACCTCTGGCTTAATCTAAACCTTAAATTCTGGCTTAACCTAAGTTTAACTGCTGGACTAACCCTATTTCAAGCCCCTGGCCTGACCATAACTCCTGCTTTAACTCTATTCATAACCCATGGTGTAACCCTAACCCTAGCCTTAACCCAGGACCCAAACCTAATTCTCACCTCTGTCTTAACCTAAACCTTAAATCCTGGGATAACCAAACTTTAACTGCTAATCTAACCCTATTTCTAGCTCCTGGTCTTACCCTAACTCCTGTTTTAACTCTATTTCTAACCCATGGTCTAACCCTTACCCTATCCTTAACCCAGGACTCAACCCTAATCTTCACCTCTGACTTAACCTAAACCTTAAATACTGGGATAACCTAACTTTAACTGCTGGACTAACCCTGTTTCTAGCTCCTGGGCTGACCCTAACTCCTGATTTAACTCTATTCCTAACCCATGGTCTAACACTAACCCTAGCTTTAACCCAGGACTTAACCCTAATCCTCACCTCTGGCTTAACCCAAACCTAAACCTTAAAATCTGGGATAACCTAAATTTAACTGCTGGACTAACCATATTTCTAGCACCTGGTCTGACCCTAACTCTTGTTTTAACTCTATTCCTAACCCATGGTCTAACCCTAACCCTAGCCTTAACCCAGGACCCAACCCTAATCCTCACCTCTGACTTAACCTAAACCTTCAATACTGGGATAACCTAACAACTGCTGGACTAAACCTATTTCTAGCTCGTCGTCTGACCCTAACTCCCTTTTTAACTCTATTACTAACCCATAATCTAACCTTAACCCTAGCCTTAATTTAAGATCCAACCCAAATCCTCACCTCTGGCTTAACCTAAACCTTAAATTCTGGCTTAACCTAAGTTTAACACTAGAACTACTGGACTCGTGACACCTATATAGAAATACATAGTGTAAAGTAGTCAAAATGACTACCTCAGTAGTTCTAGTGTTAACTGCTGGACCAATCCTATTTCAAGCCTCTGGTCTGACCCTAACTCCTGCTTTAACTCTATTCCTAACCCATGGTCTAACCCTAACCCTAGCCTTAACCCAGGACCCAACCCTAATCCTCACCTCTGACTTAACCTAAACCTTCAATACTGGGATAACCTAACAACTGCTGGACTAAACCTATTTCTAGCTCGTCGTCTGACCCTAACTCCCTTTTTAACTCTATTACTAACCCATAATCTAACCTTAACCCTAGCCTTAATTTAAGATCCAACCCAAATCCTCACCTCTGGCTTAACCTAAACCTTAAATTCTGGCTTAACCTAAGTTTAACACTAGAACTACTGGACTCGTGACACCTATATAGAAATACATAGTGTAAAGTAGTCAAAATGACTACCTCAGTAGTTCTAGTGTTAACTGCTGGACCAATCCTATTTCAAGCCTCTGGTCTGACCCCAACTCCTGCTTTAACTCTATTCCTAATTAATGGTGTAACCCTAACCCTAGCCTTAACCCAGGACCCAACCATAATCCTCACCTCTGGTTTAACCTAAACCTTAAATTCTGGCTTAACCTAACTTTAACTGCTGGACTAACCCTATTTCTGGCTCCTGGTCTGACAATAATTCCTGTTTTAACTCTATTCCTAACCCATGGTCTAACCCTAACCCTAGCCTTAACCCAAGACCCAACCCTAATCCTCAAGTCTGGCTTAACCTAAACCTTAAATTCTGGCTTACCCTAAGTTTAACTGCTGGACTAACCCTATTTCAAGCCCCTGGGATGACCCTAACTCCTCCTTTATCTCTATATCTAACCCATGGTGTAACCCTAACCCTAGCCTTTACCCAGGACCCAACCCTAATCCTCAAGTCTGGCTTAACCTAAACCTTAAATTCTGGTTTACCCTAAGTTTAACTGCTGGACTAACCCTATTTCAAGCCCCTGGGATGACCCTAACTCCTGCTTTATCTCTATATCTAACCCATGGTGTAACCCTAACCCTAGCCTTTACCCAGAACCCAACCCTAATCCTCTCCTCTAGCTTAACCTAAACCTTAAATTCTGGCTTTTTCTAATTTTTTTATACTGTTGGACTAACCATATTTCTAGCCCCTGGTCTGACCCTAACTTTTGCTTTAACTCTATTCCTAACCCATGGTGTAACCCTAACCCTAGCCTTAACCCAGGACCCAACCCTAATCCTTACCTCTGGCTTAACCGAAACCTTAAATTGTGGCTTAACCTAAGTTTAACTGCTGGACTAACCCTATTTCTAGACCCTGGTCTGACCCTAACTCCTACTTTAACTCTATTCCTAACCCATGGTGTAACTCTAACCATAGCCTTTACCAAGGACTCAACCCTAATCCTCATCTCTGGCCTAACCCAAACCTAAACCTTAATTTCTGGGATAACCTAACTTTAACTGCTGGACTAACTCTATTTCTAGCTCCTGGTCTGACCCTAACTCCTGTTTTAACTCTATTACTAACCCATGGTCTAACCCTAACCCTAGCCTTAACCCAGGACCCAACCCTAATCCTCACCTATGGTTTAACCTAAACCTTAAATTCTGGCTTAACCTAACTTTAACTGCTGGACTAACCCTATTTCTAGCTCCTGGTCTGACCCTAACACTTGTTTTAACTCTATTTCTAACCCATGGTCTAACCATAACCCTAGTCTTAACCCAAGACCCAACCCTAATCCCAACCTCTGGCTTAACCTAAACCTTAAATTCTGGCTTCACCTAAGTTTAACTGCTGGATTAACCCTTTTTCGAGCCTTAGTCTGAACCTAACTCCTGCTTTAACTCTATTCCTAATTAATAGTGTAACCCTAACCCTAGCCATAACCCAGAACCCAACCCTAATCCTCACCTCTGAATTAACATAATCCTTAAATTACTGCTTAACTTAGGTGAAACTGCTGGACTAACCCTATTTCTAGCTCCTGGTCTGACCCTAACTCCTGCTTTAACTCTATTCCTAACCCATGGTGTAACCCTAATCCTAGCCTTAACCCAGGACCCAACCCTATTCCTCACCTCTAACTTAACCTAAACCTAAATTCTGGCTTAACTTAAGTTTAACACTAGAATTACTGGACACGTGACACCTATATAGAAATACATAGTGCAAAGTAGTCAAAATGACTACCTCAGTAGTTCTAGTGTTAACTGCTGGACTAATCCTATTTCAAGCCCCTGGTCTGACCCCAACTCCTGCTTTAACTCTATTCCTAACCCATGGTGTAACCCTATCCCTAGCCTTTACCCAGGACCCAACCCTAATCCTCACCTCTGGCTTAACCTAAACCTTAAATTCTGGCATAACCTAAGTTTAACTGTTGGACTAACCCTATTTCTAGCACCTGGTCTGACCCTAACTCCTGCTTTAACTCTATTTCTAACCAATGGTGTAACCCTAACCCTAGCCTTAACCCAGGACCCAACCCTAATCCTTACCTCTGGCTTAACCGAAACCTTAAATTGTGGCTTAACCTAAGTTTAACTGCTGGACTAACCCTATTTCTAGCCCCTGGTCTGACCCTAACTCCTGCTTTAACTCTATTCCTAAGCCATGGTGTAACCCTAACCTTAGCCTTAACCAGGGACCCAACCCTAATCCTTACCTCTGTCTTAACCTAAACCTTAAATTCTGGCTTAACCTAGGTTAAACTGCTTGACTAACCCTATTTCTAGCCCATAGTTTTAAACTAACTCCTGCTTTTACTCTATTCCTAAACCAAGGTCTAACCCTAACCCTTGCCTTAACCCAGGACTCATCCCTAATCCTCACCTCTCGCCTAACTCAAACCTAAACCTTAAATTCTGGGATAACCTAACTTTAACTGCTGTACTAACCCTATTTCTAGCTCCTGGTCTGACCCTAACTCCTGTTTTAACTCTATTCCTAACCCATGGTCTAACCCTAACCCTAGCCTTAACCCAGGACCCAACCCTAATCGTCACCTCTGACTTAACCTAAACCTTCAATACCGGGATAACCTAACTTTAACTGCTTGACTAATCCTATTTCTAGCTTGTGGTCTTACCCTAACTCCTGTTTTAACTCAATTACTAATCCATAATCTAACCTTAACCCTAGCCTTAATTTAGGACCCAATCCAAATCCTCACCTCTGGCTTAACCTAAACCTTAAATTCTGGCTTAACCTAAGTTTAACTGCTGGACTAACCCTATTTCTAGCTCCTGGTCTGACCCTAACTCCTGCTTTAAATCTATTCCTAACCCATGGTGTAAACCTAACCCTAGCCTTAACCCAGGACTCAATCCTAATCCTCACCTCTGGCTTAACCCAAACCTAAACCTTAAATTCTGGGATAACCTAACTTTAACTGCAAGACTAACTCTATTTCTAGCTCCTGGTCTGACCCTAACTCCTTTTTTAACTATATTCCTAACTTGAGATGAGCGAACCCCCCGCGGTTCGGCTTCAGTTCGCTTCGACGAACGGAGGTCTCGTTCGAGTTTGGTTCGGCGATCTGGTTCGGCGAACCGCTCGAACCGCATAGGAAACAATGGGAGGCAATCACAAACACATAAAAACACCTAGAAAACACCCTCAAAGGTGTCCAAAAGGTGAAAAACAACTCACAACACAACACAAACACTTGGGAAAGTGACAAGAACATATACTCATGCGGAAACAAAAGAGCAGGACAAGGAAAAAGAGGAGGAGACAAAGATATAGGCATGGCACGCCCTTCTAAAATCATGTAAAACACCGCAAGGTGACTCCAAGCGGAGTCTCCCTTTTTTCCAAAAATTGGGCCACACACACACACCCCTTCAGTGGCAGCACTTGTGCCCCAGTTGTACACTTCACAGCTAGATTTGCATCAAGCACATTCAAAAATTCGCCATACTTAACCGTCCCCAGGATAACACCGGGGTAGGTAGCAAAGTCTTTCCTGATCCCAGCTCTGTTCATCTTGGATCATTTTTAAAACCAATGTAAGCAAGGGTTATTTCAAGCGGAGTCTCCCTTTTTTTCAAAAAATTGGGCCACACACACACCCACCCTTTCAGTGGCAGCACTTGTGCCCCAGTTGTACACTTTACAGCTAGATTTGCATCAAGCACATTCAAAAATACGCCATACTTAACCGTCCCCAGGATGACACCGGGGTAGGTAGCTAAGTCTTTCCTGATCCCAGCTCTGTGCATCTTGGATCATTTTTAAAAACAATGTAAGCAAGGGTTACTCCAAGCGGAGTCTCCCTTTTTTTCAAACATTGGGCCCCACACACACCCACCCCTTCAGTGGCAGCACTTGTGCCCCAGTTGTACACTTCACAGCTAGATTTGCATCAAGCCCATTCAAAAATACGCCATACTTAACCGTCCCCAGGATGACACCGGGGTAGGTAGCTAAGTCTTTCCTGATCCCAGCTCTGTGCATCTTGGATCATTTTTAAAAACAATGTAAGCAAGGGTTACTCCAAGCGGAGTCTCCCTTTTTTCTAAAAATTGGGCCCCACACACACCCATCCCTTCAGTGGCAGCAGTTGTGCCCCAGTTGTACACTTCACAGCTAGATTTGCATCAAGCACATACAAAAATACGCCATACTTAACCATCCCCAGGATGACACCGGGGTAGGTAGCAAAGTCTTTCCTGATCCCAGCTCTGTTCATCTTGGATCATTTTTAAAAACAATGTAAGCAAGGGTTACTCCAAGCGGAGTCTCCCTTTTTTCCAAAAATTGGGCCCCACACACACCCACCCCTTTAGTGGCAGCACTTGTGCCCCAGTTGTACATGTCACAGCTAGATTTGCATTAAGCACATTCAAAAATACGCCATACTTAACCATCCCCAGGATGACACCGGGGTAGGTAGCAAAGTCTTTCCTGATCCCAGCTCTGTTCATCTTGGATCATTTTTAAAAACAAGGTAAGCAAGGGTTACTCCAAGCTGAGTCTCCCTTTTTTCCAAAAATTGGTCCCCACACACACCCCCCCTTCAGTGGCAGCACTTGTGCCCCAGTTGTACACTTCACAGCTAGATTTGCATCAAGCACATTCAAAAATATGCCATACTTAACCGTCCCCAGGATGACACCAGGGTATGTAGCAAAGTCTTTCCTGATCCCAGCGCTGTGTATCTTGGATCATTTTTAAGAACACAGCAAGGGTTACTCCAAGAAGAGTCTCCCATTTTTCCAAAAATTGGGCCACACAGACACCCCATCAGTGGCAGCACTTGTGCCCTAGTTGTACACTTCACAGCTAGATTTGCATCAAGCACATTCAAAATACACAAGCATTTACTCTCCCCAGGATGACACAGGGGTAGTAAATTCCTTGTGGATCCATGACTTGTTCATTTTGATGAACGTTAGTCTGTCCACATTGTCACTGGACAGACACGTGCGATTATCTGTCAGCACACACCCAGCAGCACTGAATACACGTTCAGAGACATCGCTGGCAGCTGGACACGACAAAATCTCCAAGGTGTAAGGGGAGAGCTCTGGCCATTTTTCAAGATTTGAAGCCCAAAATGAGCAAGGCTCCATTTGCAAAGTAATGGCATCGATGTTCATTTGGAGATACTCCTGTATCATCCTCTCCAGCCGTTGACTATGTGTCAGACTTGTTGTCTCTGGTGGCCTTACAAAGGAGGGTCTAAAAAAATTATGAAAAGATTCATTAAAATTTCTGTTACCAGCACAAGATACGGTGCTACTGGTACAGGTAGACTGTTGAAGATGACGAGACCGTCCCATGTTTGTCAAGTTACAACTGGGAGATTCACTCCCTGCACCTGCACGGTTGTTTGGTGGAAAAGCCGAGCTAAAATCGAGTAACAGCTTATGCTGATACTCCTGCATTCGTGCGTCCCTTTCTATGGCTGGAATTATGTCACAAAATTTGGACTTTTACCAGGGATCTAATAGTGTGGCAAGCCAGTAGTCATCATCACTTCTAATTTTGACAATACGAGGGTCATGTTGGAGGTAGTGCAGCAAGAAGGCACTCATGTGCCTTGCGCAGGCATGCGGACCAAGTCCACGCTGTGTTTGTGGCATAAAGGTGCTAACCGTTCTTTCTTCCTCTGACATCTCCCCCCAACCTCTTTCAACTGAAATTTGACCAAGGTCTCCCTCATCCGCTGAGTCTTCCATGTCCATGGACAGTTCGTCCTCCATTTCTTCATGTTCTCCTGCACCTTCCTCAACATTTCACCTGCTACCATGCGCCCTTGTTGATCCCTGTCCCCCATGGTCCCATGCCTGCCGCGTTGGTGATGATGAACGTCTGGACCTTGCTGATGTTGTTGTGTCTTGCGCATATGAATCCTGCTGTAGTTCCTCCCCTTCCTGCTGACCCACCCCCTGACTCCGAATAGTGTTTAGCATGTGCTCCAGCATGTAAATGACTGGAATTGTCATGCTGATAATGGCATTGTCAGCGCTAAACATATTCGTCGCCATGTCGAAACTGTGCAGAAGGGTGCATAGGTCCTTGATCTGAGACCACTCCATCAGGTTGATCTGCCCCACCTCTGCATCTTGTTGGCCCAGGCTATACGTCATGACGTATTGCACCAGGGCTCGGCGATGCTGCCACAGTCGCTGTAACATGTGGAGAGTCGAATTCCAGCGTGTCGGCACATCGCATTTCAGGCGATGAACCGGCAGGCCGAAAGACTTCTGGAGCGATGCAAGTCGCTCAGCAGCGGTGGTTGAACGGCGGAAGTGAGCAGACAGTTTTAGTGCCCTGTTCAGAAGGCCATCTAGGCCGGGATAGTGTGTTAAAAATTGCTGGACAACAAGGTTCAACATGTGAGCCATACAAGGCACGTGTGTCACCTTGCCCAGGCGAAGGGCCGCACCCAGGTTTGCAGCATTGTCGCACACGGCCTTACCAGGCTGCAGGTTGAGTGGAGACAACCATTTATTAAACTCAGTCTGCAGAGCTGCCCACAACTCAGCCGCTGTGTGACTCCTATTTCCAAGACATGTCAAGCTAAAGACCGCCTGATGCCGTTGCGCTCTGCTGCCAGCATAGTAATGAGGGGTGCGTGATTCCTTCTGCGCAGTGAGAACGCTGGTGGCCTGACCAGGCAGGCTTGGGGCGGAGGTGGAGGACCCACATGAGGTGGAGGAGGCAGAAGCAGTGGCGGAACTTGGACAGACAGAGGATTGACACACAAGTCGTGGGGACGGCAAGACTTGTGCAGCAGACCCTTCACCATCTATCACCATAGTTACCCAGTGCCCAGTCAGCGACATGTAACGTCCCTGTCCATGCTTACTGGTCCAAGTATCGGTGGTGAAATGCACCCGTTAACACACAGAGTTTCTCAAGGAAGCGGTGATGTTGTGTGCGACATGCTGGTGTAGCGCGGGCACATCTTTCTTAGAGAAGTAGTGGCGACTGTGCATCTGGTACTGGGGCACAGCGACAGACATAAGGTCTCTAAAATCCTGTGTGTTCACCAGGCGGAAAGGCAGCATTTCGGTAGCCAAGAGCTAACAGAGGGATAAAGTCAACCTCTTAGCTTTGTCATGGGTCGCAGGAAATGACCTTTTATTTGTCTACATCTGAGAAACAGAGATCTGGCTGCTGTGTGTAGACGGTGTTGAGTAGGGTGTCCCTGGAAAAATGCAGGTTTGTGAAGAAAGTGTAGGCGTAGACATGATGTTGCCTTCATCCAACGTTGGTGCTATCGATGTCTGAGAGAGCTATGCACACGCACTTGTTTCCCCTTCCAAACCAACTGACGACCTACTAAGCAAACTGCCTGTTGCGGTTACAGTGGTGGAAGTTGTGCGTGGAAAACCAGGTGTGACAACTGTCCCCACAGTCCTAGAAGATGAAGAGTGTGCGGATGCACTGGAAGGGGCAGGCGGTGGATGGTTCGCTCCGCTAGGCCGCATTGCAGCACGGTGAGCGTCCCACTGGGAAATATGGTGTTTATTCATGTGACGATTCATGGAAGAAGTTGTCAAACTGCTGAGGTTTTGCCCTCTACTAACAGAATCACGACAAATTTTACAGATCACATAATTTGTGCGATCTTTTGCTATGTCAAAAAAGGACCAGGCTAGGCAAGGCTTAGAGGGCATGCGACCTGCTGATCCACCCCGACTAGTGCTCAGAGGCACAGTGGTGGCTGAGGATGCAGTTGTAGATGTGCTACCAGTACTCCGACTCTGTCCAGGAAGGCGCAAGGTAACTTTGTCGTCAGTTGCATCCTTCTCCACCGTCTCTGTTGACCTCCTCGAGGGCCTGACTGTGGGTTGACAGTAGGTGGGATCTAGAACTTCCTCATCAATTTTTGTGTTTGCACTCCCCTCACCCTCAGACCGAGCCTCTTCTTGCCCTGACCGAATATTTAAGTTGTCATCCCAATCTGGTATCTGCGTCTCATCGTCATCAGTATGTTCCTCATTGTCTATTACAACAGGTGTTTCAGTTTGTGAATAAGGGTCAACATTATGCTCAGAAACTTGTTCATCACAGCCTGAATCTGAGTCACAAAGGTTCTGGGCATCACTGCAGACCATTTCCTGGTCTATACTCACTGTAGCTTGGGAGCAGACCTCTGATTCCCAGGCTATAGTGTGACTGAACAGCTCTGCAGACTCAGCCATCTCAGTTCCACCATACTGTGCAGGGCGGATGGAGACTTCAGAGCTGGGAGAAAGCAAGTGTGATTGGGATGACAACTGAGAGGACTGGTGTTTTTTGGATGCGGTAGTTGAAGTGGAGGAGAGGGCACTTGTTGGACCACTTGAGATCCATTCAAGCATTTTCTTTTTTTGGGCATCATCTACCTTTGTTCCAGTTGTTCGTGTCCGTAAAAAAGGAGCACATCGGATTGTCCACAGTAAGTAGTAGACATCTTACTTTTGCTGGAAGATGGTCTATCTTCAGCAGATGTTAATGGAGCTTTGCCACCTTCCCCACGGACAAACCCTTTTTTTCCGTTTCCAACACGCCTCTTCCCCTTTCCACCAGCATCTGTCATTTTGCCACTCATTTTGATTGCGACAAGATTGTGCACTTAAAATGTGGTAGTAAAAATTGAGAGGTGGTGTAGATTGCAGCAGTGGTCTATCTTTATTAACAGCAGAATAAACAACAATAACTATCCCTGACAATGCAACTACAGCCCTTAAACTGGCAGCATAGTTTGCTAGTACAATGGCTTAGTAACAATGAGTTTGAGTGTGCAATGCAGTGGTGCTGCAAATAGCTTTGCACCAGTGGGACACTAATGGAAGTCCAACAGCCACTTTAAGGATGCCACTAAGTTTACTCAGTGTTTGCTAGTATAATGGCTTAGTAACAATGAGTTTGAGTGTGCAATGCAGTGGTGCTGCAAATAGCTTTGCACCAGTGGGACACTAATGAAAATCCAACAGCCACTTTTAGGATGCCACTAAGTTTACCCAGTGTTTGCTAGTATAATGGCTTAGTAACAATAAGTTTGAGTGTGCAATGCAGAGGTGCTGCACATAGATTTGCACTAGTGGGACACTAATGGAAGTCCAACAGCCATGTTTAGGATGCCACTAAGTTTAATCAGTGTTTGCTAGTATAATGGCTTAGTAACAATGAGTTTGAGTGTGCAATGCAGTGGTGCTGCAAATAGCTTTGCACCAGTGGGACACTAATGGAAGTCCAACAGCCACTTTTAGGATGCCACTAAGTTTACTCAGTGTTTGCTAGTATAATAGCTTAGTATTAATGAGTTTGAGTGTGCAATGCAGAGGTGCTGCACATAGATTTGCACTAGTGGGACACTAATGGAAGTCCAACAGCCACTTTTAGGATGCCACTAAAGTTTACTCAGTGTTTGCTAGTATAATGGCTTAGTAACAATGAGCTTGAGTGTGCAAAGTGCAGGAGGGTACGGTGGGCAGGGTTGTGGGTCTGGTTAGAGGAAAGGAAGCCTCACTTTCTATCCCTCCTAATGGGGAAATGCAGCGACGAAATCCCTGACCTTAGCTACATAGACGCTGTCATCTTGTGTAGCTGTTAAAATTTGTTTTCACGGACCTGACTGTCACTTGTGGCTCTGACCCTGCTGGTATTAGCCCTTACAAGGACTAATAGAAACTTCTATCCTTATTCTGTATAGCGCTGTGTGTAGAGCGTACACAGCAGTATAGGAGACAGGAGCTACGCCAGCGGTGACTGACACCCAGACCCAGAAGGCAGATAATGGCGTGCTGGAGGAAAATGTCCGTTTTTATATTGCAGGGACATGTGACATGGACATTCTATCACACATGCCGTTGCTTCTCTGGCTAAAAGTTCACTTAGTTGTGTGTGTGTCTGGGATTGGCTGACATGCTGGCCCGTCCCAATACACGCGCGCGCTTAGGGAAGGAAGACAAGGAAAAAAAAAACGGCAATTGCCATTATCCAAACAACAGTGATCTGAATGTGCTGTTCTCGCCCACTATACGCTGAAATTTCAAAATAGTGTAAGTCACAGAGTGACTTACACTATTACAGTGGAAAGCCAGCTAGTAATTAGCTTGTCTTTTTGCTGCTAGAACCGTTCTCGAACGTAACTAGAACTATCGAGATTTAGCAAAAAGCTCAAGTTCTAGTTCGATCTAGAACAGCCCCCAAAATCACTCGAACCGCGAACTGGAGAACCACGAACCGCGAACCGCGCTCAACTCTATTCCTAATGCATGGTCTAACCCTAACCCTAGCCTTAACCCAGGACCCAACCCTAATCCTCACCTCTGACTTAACCTAAACCTTCAATACTGGGATAACCTAACTTTAACTGCTGGACTAACTCTATCTCTAGCTCGTGGTCTGACCCTAACTCCTGTTTTAACTCTATTCCTAACCCATGGTCTAACCCTAAACTTAACCTTAACCCAGGACTCAACCCTAATCCTCATCTCTGGCCTAACCCAAACCTAAACCTTAAATTCTGAGATAACCTAACTTTAACTGCTGGACTAACCCTATTTCTAGCTCCTGGTCTGACCCTAACTCCTCTTTTAACTCTATTACTAACCCATGGACCAACCCTAACCCTAACCTTAACCCATGACCCAACCCTAATCTTCACCTCTGGCATAACCTAAACCTTTAATTCTGGCTTAAGCTAAGTTTTACTGCTGCACTAACCCTATTTCTAGCCCCTGGTCTGACCCTAACTCCTGCTTTAACTCTATTCCTAACCCATGGTGTAACCCTAATCCTAGCCCTAATCCAGGACCCAACCCTAATCCTCACCTCTAACTTAACCTAAACTTTAAATTCTGGCTTAACCTAAGTTTAACTGCTGGACTAACCCAATTTCAAGCCCCTGGTCTGACCTTAACTCCTGCTTTAACTCTATTCCTAACCCACGGTGTAACCCTAACCCTAGCCTTTACCCAGGACCCAACCCAATCCTCACCTCTGGCTTAACCTAAACTTTAAATTCTGGCTTAACCTAAGTTTAACTGTTGGACCAACCCTATTTCCAGCACCTGCTCTGACCCTAACTCCTGCTTTAACTCTATTTCTAACCCATGGTGTAACCCCAACCCTAGCCTAAACCAGGGACCCAATCCTAATCCTCACCTATGTCTTAACCTAAACCTTAAATTCTGGCTTAACCTAAGTTTAACTGCTGGACTAACCCTATTTCAAGCCCCTGGTCTGACTATAACTCCTGCTTTAACTCTATTTCTAACCAATGGTCTAACCCTAACCCTAGCCTTTACCCAGGACTCAACCCTAATCCTCACCTCTGGCTTAACCTAAACCTTAAATTCTGGCTTAACCTAAGTTTAACTGTTGGACTAACCCTATTTCTAGCATCTGGTCTGACCCTAACTCCTGCTTTAACTCTATTTTTAACCCATGGTGTAACCCTAACCCTAGCCTTAACCCAGGACCCAACCCTAATCCTCTCCTCTGGCTTAACCGAAACCTTAAATTGTGGCTTAACCTAAGTTTAACTGCTGGACTAACCCTATTTCTAGCCCATAGTTTTAAACTAACTCCTGTTTTTACTCTATTCCTAACCCATGGTCTAACCCTAACCCTTGCCTTAACCCAGGATTCATGCCTAATCCTCACCTCTCGCCTAACTCAAACCTAAACTTTAAATTCTGGGATAACCTAACTTTAACTGCTGGACTAACCCTATTTCTAGCTCCTGGTCTGACCCTAACTCCTGTTTTAACTCTATTCCTAATCCATGGTCTAAACTTAATCCTAGCCTTAACCCAGGACCCAACCCTAAACCTCACCTCTGACTTAACCTAAAACCTAAATTCTGGCTTATCCTAAGTTAAACTGCTGGACTAACCCTATTTCAAACTCCTGGTATAACCTTAACTCCTGTTTTAACCCTATTACTAAAACATGGTCTAACCTTAACCCTAGCCTTAATTTAGGACCCAACCCAAATCCTCACCTCTGCCTTAAGCTAAACCATAAATTCTGGCTTAACCTAAGTTTAACTGCTGAACTAACCCTATTTCAAGCCCCTGGTCTGACCCTAACTCCTGCTTTAACACTATTCCTAACCCATGTTGTAACCCTAAACCTAACCTTAACCCAGGACCCAACCCTAATCCTCACCTCTGACTTAACCTAAACCTTAAATTCTGGGATAACCTAACTTTAACTGCTGGACTAACCCTATTTCTAGCTCCTGGTCTGACCCTAACTCCTGTTTTAACTCTATTCCTAACCCATGGTCTAACCCTAAACCTAGCCTTAACCCAGAATCCAACCCTAATCCTCACTTCTGACAACCTAAAATTTAAATACTGGGATAACCTAACTTTAACTGCAGGACTAACCCTAGTTCTAGCTCGTGGTCTGACCCTAACTCCTGTTTTAGCTCTATTACTAACCCATGGTCTAACCCTAATTTTAGCCTTAACCCAGGACCCAACCCAAATCCTCTCCTCTGCCTTAAGCTAAACCTTAAATTCTGGCCTAACCTTAGTTTAACTGCTGGACTAACCCTATTTCTAGCTCCTGGTCTGACCCTAACTCCTGTTTTAACTGTATTCCTAACCCATGGTCTAACCTTAACCCTAGCCTTAACCCAGGACTTAACTCTAATCCTCACCTCTGGCCTAACCCAAACCTAAACCTTAAAATCTGGGATAACCTAACTTTAACTGCTGGACTAACCCTATTTCTAGCTCCTGGTCTGACCCTAACTCCTGTTTTAACTCTATTACTAACCCATGGTCTAACCCTAACCCTAGCCTTAACCCAGGACCCAATCCTAATCCTCACCTTTGGCTTAACCTAAACCTTAAATTCTGGCTTAACCTAGGTTAAACTGCTGGACTAACCTTTTTTCTAGCACGTTGTTTTAAACGAACTACTGTTTTTACTCTATTCCTAACCCATGGTGTAACCCTAACCCTAGCCTTAACCCAGGACTCAGCCCTAATGCTCACCTCTGGCCCAACCCAAACCTTAAACTTAAACTGTGGGATAACCTAACTTTAACTGCTGAACTAACCCTATTTCTAGCTCCTGGTCTGACCGTAACTCCTGTTTTAACTCTATTCCTAACCCATGGTCTAACCCTAACCATAACCCAGGACCCAACCCTAATCCTCACCTCTGGCTTAACAAAAACCTTTAATTCTGGCTTATCCTAAGTTTTACTGCTGCACTAACCCTATTTCTATCCCCTGGTCTGACCCTAACTCCTGCTTTAACTCTATTCCTAACCCATGGTGTAACCCTAATCCTAGCCTTAACCCAGGACCCAACCCTAATCCTCACCTCTGACTTAACCTAAACCTTAAATTCTGGGATAACCTAACTTTAACTGCTGGACTAACCCTATTTCTAGCTCCTGGTCTGACCCTAACTCCTGTTTTAACTCTTTTCCTAACCCATGGTGTATCCCTAACCCTAGCCTTTACCCAGGACCCAACCCTAATCCTCACCTCTGGCTTAACCTAAACCTTAAATACTGGGATAACCTAACTTTAACTGCTGGACTAACCCTATTTCTAGCTCCTGGTCTGACCCTAACTCCTGTTTTAACTCTATTCCTAACC
Source organism: Anomaloglossus baeobatrachus (assembly GCF_048569485.1). Lineage (NCBI taxonomy): Eukaryota > Metazoa > Chordata > Amphibia > Anura > Aromobatidae > Anomaloglossus > Anomaloglossus baeobatrachus. Next base: position 414,700,425 of record NC_134353.1, on the reverse strand, counting down.
CATGGTCTAACTCTAACCCTAGCCTTAACCCAGGACCCAACTCTAATCCTCACCTCTGGCTTAACCTAAACCTTAAATTCTGGCTTAACCTAAGTGTAACTGCTGGATTAACCCTGTTTCTAGCTCTCTGTCTGATACTAACTCCTGTTTAAACTCTGTACCTAACCCATGGTCTAACTCTATCCCTATCCTTAACCCAGGACTCATCCCTAATCCTCACCTCTGGCCTAACCCAAACCTGAACCTTAAATTCTGGGATAACCTAACTTTAACTGCTGGACTAACCCTATTTCTAGCTCCTGGTCTGACCCTAACTCCTGTTTTAACTCTATTACCAACCAATGGTCTAACCCTAACCCTAGCCTTAATCCATGACCCAACCCTAATCCTCACCTCTGGCTTATCCTAAACCTTTAATTCTGGCTTAACCTAAGTTTTACTGCTGCACTAACCCTATTTCTAGCCCCTGGTCTGACCCTAACTCCTGCTTTAACTCTATTCCTAACCCATGGTGTAACCCTAATCCTAGCCTTAACCCAGGACCCAACCCTAATCCTCACCTCTAACTTAACCTAAACCTTAAATTCTGGCTTAACCTAAGTTTAACTGCTGGACTAACCCTACTTCAAGCCCCTGCTCTGAACCTAACTCCTGCTTTAACTCTATTCCTAAGCCATGGTGTAACCCTAGCCCTAGCCTTTACCCAGGACCCAACCCTAATCCTCACCTATGTCTTAACCTAAACCTTAAATTCTGGCTTAACCTAAGTTTAACTGCTGGACTAACCCTATTTCAAGCCCCTGGTCTGACCCTAACTCCTGCTTTAACTCTATTCCTAACCCATGGTGTAACCCTAACCCTATCCTTTACCCAGGACCCAACCCTAATCCTCACCTCTGGCTTAACCTAAACCTTAAATTCTGGCTTAACCTAAGTTTTTTTTTTTTTTAAACTAGTAATGTAAACTAGTAAACTAGTAAATCATTACATTAAAGGATAAATCAGCAATTTGTACAGTAAAAATACATGTAAAATGGTTAATAATCAGAGTAATAAAGCAACAACAATCAAGTCAACGTCTATTACTTTCAGCATGGCCTTAGTACAGTAAACATTTCAAAGGTGTCAGCTCACGAGTCATATCCGTCCTGGGGCAAAAAGCCCATGTTAACAAGGAATGTGCTACCCAGGTTTCAGGGACCTCGTCATATCCCTGATACAGTATTTCATGGATCACATGTTTCTCCTTTCCACTCACTGGAGCATTATTGATTATTACTGCGATAATACCGACTGTAGGGTATCAGTCAGGGAACCATGTGATCCTCCAGTCAAGGGCGATCCCAACCATCTACCCCATATTTTGTCGAATTTATGTAAAGAACCTCTCGTCTTATAAACAAATTGTTCTGACGGAATTATAGCATTTACCAATGCAATCCAAGAGTCTCTAGTTGGGGGATGAGTGCTCATCCAATTTAGTATAACGCCGTTCTGGGCCAAAAACAGGACCTTTTTTATTAATAGATTTTCATCTTGGGACCAGGAGTGTACCCCTACCACCCCAAATAGACACAGGATTGGGCACATAGCAACCACTTTTTGAAGTATGGTGGAAAGAGTCGTTACAACCTCACTCCAATAGGAGAGAATGGCCCGGCAATCCCATATCATGTGCCAGAAATCAGCACCGTCTCTCTCGCATCTCGGACAACCCACCCCCACCAAATTATTCGCCTTTTTCATCTTTTTCAGTCTCTGGGGAGTGATATAACTCTGGTGTATTATAAATAACTGAATCAGTCTATTATTAATTGCGGGAGAAACCAGAATGTGGGATTCGACAATGTCGTCCCACACTACATCATCAATTTCAGAGATCCTGGCACTTCACTTCTCCCGGACAGAAAGAGGACTGTTCATGGCTTTGGCCCGAATAAGTGAGGAGTATAGTTTGGAAATAAGACTGCCAGGGCCCTGCGATCTGATAATTCCAATGACTGGAAAGGAAGAGAATCTAACCCCACGACCAGAGAACTGAGCCCGAAAGGCGTGCTTGATCTGGAGATACTGAAACCCATGAGATTCCGGCAGATCGAATTCTGTGCGCAGTTGTGCAAAAGGGCGGAGTTCACCATCCCGGACCAGTGATCCCAGGGAGACTATTCCGCGATTCCTCCATTCACCAAACCCCGGCAACCCACAAAAGTGTGGAAGGTCCAGGTTATCCCATAAGAGGGTCTCAGTTGGTATATCATGAAATCTGAATATGGCTTTAGCCTCTTTCCAGATCCTGGCCCCTAGTTTGTGTATCGGGAGGACACGACCCTCAGGGGCCCTCTTGTGATCTGTCAATAGTGGCCATAGGAGATCCACACCTGTGAACTCTGCCAAGAGTCCCTCCAGAGAACCCCTTACCCCAGGAAGTGTCCATTGACACAGATATTTCAATTGTCCGGCCAGGTAGTATATATAAAGATCAGGAAGGGCCATACCCCCCATGTCTTTGGGTCTCTGTAATTTGGCCAATTGGACCCTTGATCTGGATGTGCCCCAGACAAAGGTGATCATTAAGGATTCCAGGGACCGAAAGAAAGAGCGGGGAATCTGTACAAATACATGCTGGGTAATATAAAGACACTTTGGTTGCACTATCATTTTAAGGAGGTTAATCCTTCCCGCCACTGAGAGCGGGAGTTGGCTCCATCTATTAAATTTCTCCCCGAGGTGCGATAACAGGGGGGCAATATTTCTTGCTATCATCTCCGAAGGGCTTCCCGCCAGTATAATCCCAAGGTATTTAAAATGATCCACTACTGGAACCCTACATATGCGGGTGTTCGCCATTTCCTCTCTGTCCCGAGACAGAAAGAGGAGGTACGACTTTGACCAGTTTATTGACAGACCCGAGAACTCCCCGAATCGGTCAATTAGTTCCACGGCTCTAGGAATGGAGGAATCCGGATCAGATGCAAACAATAGCAAGTCGTCTGCATACAGAGACAAGCGTTCATCTCCCTTATGGTGTCTCACTCCCCAGTAAATTGGGTCCGCCCGAATGCGCACCGCCAACGGTTCCATGGCAAGGGCGAACAGGAGAGGGGATAGGGGACATCCCTGTCTGGTTCCCCTCCCCAAAGGGAAATTTTCTGACACCCCGCCACCCACCTGAATGTTAGCAGATGGAGCTTTATATATAATCTCAATCCATCTAATGAATTTGTTGCCGAAACCAAATGCCCGCAGTATCTCCAGCAGGTATGGCCATTCTATAGAGTCAAAGGCCTTGGCCGCATCCAGGGAGACCAGAGCCCAATCCTCCTCTAACTTGATGCCCATCTGTAAGACCACCTGCACCCTCCTCAGGTTATCCGAGGTACTCCTACCCGGAATGAATCCAGACTGATCCTCATGTATTATGGAGGAGATCACTTTGTTGAGTCTGGTTGCTAGTATTTTGGTAAGAATTTTATAATCAGAGTTCAACAAAGAGATCGGTCTGTACGAGCCACAATCCAATGGGTCCTTATCTGGTTTCAATAGTAGAACGATGGTTGCCTCATAGAAAGAGTCAGGCAACCGTCCCCAGCGGAACAAAGCCTCAACCGTCTCCAGGAGGGCTGGAGCCAGCTCCCCCTGATATTTGTCAAATGTTTCAATCGGGAGTCCATCTGGCCCAGACGCCCTACCCCTATTGAGGGCTCCCATCGCCTCCACCATCTCCTCCATACTAATGGGCTCATCCAAGGCCGATCTCTGGGTCGAAGTCAATCTGGGAAACTCCAGATCTCGTAAGTAATCAGCGATCTCCTCCCTTGACACGGTCAGCCTGGATTCATATAGGTTCCTATAGAAGTCCAAAAACACCTCCAGAATACCATTGACGGAAGTGACTGATTCGCCGCTAGGGTCTCTAATCTTAAGGACCGCAGGTGAACTATTGGATTGGTGCACCAGGAACGCTAGTAAACTACTAGATTGGTTCCCTTGCTCAAAATATCTCTGGTTCGTGAAGAAGACATGTCTCTTAGCCTTATCTTGCAAGTACAAAAGATATTTCCTCCCAGCCTGTAGCCATTGAGATCTGTTTTCCTCAGAAGGGTCCGAGGTGAATCTATGTTCGAGCACTCTATTTTGAGTGGCCAATTCCTCCTCCTCTCTGGCCGCCTGTTTCTTGAGATAGGAGATAGAGAAGTGACAGCATCCCCTCAAATACGCCTTAAGCGCGTCCCAATAGGCCGAGTGATTCTCTTCCACGGAGTTCATCTCAGTGTATGCCCTGAGCTGATCAGGAATCCTATCATTGGTTCCAAAGAGTGAAAGCCACCTAGGGTTAATCTTCCGTGACACTTTACGAGATTTACATCCTTCCCATTTAATGCCTACAAATACCGGGGAGTGATCTGATACTGATCTGGGCAGGGGACATACCGATTGTATATGGGTACAGACTCTTTCGTTTCCACAGATGTAATCAATTCGAGATAAAGAGTTTTTCCCGGGAGTATAACATGTATATTCTCTCAGTGCTGGGTTATAAAACCGCCAAATGTCGCACCATCCCACCTCCTGTAGGAATGCACTCAGTCTAGTTTGTATCGTAGGGGAGATCGGGACCTGTCGGGTGTTGATCTATCCAGTCCTGTGTTATTAATCAAATTGAAGTCCCCCCATGCAGAGCACCAAGGCTTGTGGGAATTGTGAGGCAAACTTAGCCGCCTCATATAGAATCGAGATTCCCATCGCAGGGGGGATGTATATGGCTAGGATCACTATCATTACCCCATCGATATGAGCCTGGATAAACACATACCTCCCATCATTATAATTTATAATCTTACCCGGGTCCCACCGCAGTGCTTTGTGGATTAGTACCGATACTCCCCTAGAATATGAGGAATGAACAGAGTGAGCTGACCATTGAACCCAAGGCTTCTCAAGCACTCTAGTGGTCTCCAACAAGAAATGGGTCTCTTGTAAACATACAATCTGAGCTTTGGATCTTTTGATATGTGCGAATACTGCCGCCCTTTTCCTGGATGTGCCCAGTCCCCTAACATTCCATGTCATCAAGCTTAAAGCCATTGAAAGATACCACTTGCTAAATTGAATGGAAAATGTCAAAAACTTAACCTACAGTAGAACTTGGGTAAACGTACCCTTAAATACAAACAATCGGCTGCACTCACACAGCCGATAAGAACTGGTCCAGTAGTGCGACCAGGAGAGATTTTCCCTAGCAACGACTAGGGTGAACCAACGTGGCTAGATGGTGTACTTGGTACGGGGGTGTCCTCAAACAAGGACTTAAGCTTCTCCTGCAGTCCAATAAATTGGATTACCCTGCAACATAGCCTTTAATCATGCATAAATAAAAGGACCAAGAATAGATGGGTATAGAGATAAGGGAGAGGGAAAAAAAAAGGGGGGGGAAGAAAGAGAAATGTGAAAAAGAAAGAGGGCAAGGGAAGGAGAGAGAGAGGTGAAAATGAGATAAGAGAGAGGAAGAAAGAGGGTGAGGGACGAGAATATAGAGATGTGAGGAGGAAAAGAGGTAGCGGAGGGCAAAAATGGGAGGAAACTGGGGGGGAGAGGAAGGGTGAAGGGGGAAGCTGGAGAGAGGAGCAAGGGGGAGACTTAGAGTAGAAGGGGAGTAAGAGAACAAGGGGGGTAGGGGGGTGGGATGAGGGGGGATGAGGAATTAAGCAAAAAAAAGGGGGGGAGGGGGAAGGAAGAAATGGAAGTGTGGAGGAAATGAGAGGAAAATTTACAGGTAACCTTAGGTTATAAGATATTATGATGTATGGTGACCTTAGAAACTTAATACAGGTCTAAAAACAAAATTCAGCATTATGAACTTAAGTGCGTTGCCAAATGTTGCGAACCCAAAATAAAGTCCCATGTTAGATCAAAAGATACAGGATGACACGAGTTCGCTTGAAAGTGTTCTTGGTGCCGCAACAGCGGTTTGGCCCAAGTCCCGCCTGATGTCACCTCGGTCCGGTCCCACCAGCGACGCACCTACGACCGAGTGATCTGGAGCTCAAACTGGACTTAGCAATGATCGCAGTGAACGCAGGCCACGTCACATCCAAAGACGCGACCTCCAGCTACCCAGACCCGAGGGGGGCCGACATGGAAACCGGCTCAATAGCAGGCCAATAATAATCGCACCCAGTAGCTCACAAGCTTCCGGAGGGCCACAAGCGCACCAGCGCATCCTGATAAGTTCATCAGCTTCTCAGCGAACTGGAACCAGGAGATCAGGGTGCGGACGCAAGGGCGATCCCGAGCCCCGCTCCACTCACATGACAGAAGAGGTGAAGAAAACAAAAATATTTCGCGCCTTCAGTAACAAGGGGCGCCGAATACCTGCATAGGATGATCATAAAGCGATCGCAACAGCGATTTCAGACACGATGTCCCAGGAATTAGAATCGCATTACCGACCTCACTCCGGAGAAAAAGAAATAAGTGGCTCAAAACCACGACGCCAGCACAACAACGACCCTCCAGGCATCGCCCATAACTGTAACGCATCAGCGCTTCCTCTTCAGTGTGTTGATCCAATCATCCGCCTCCGCAGGAGAAGTAAAGAAAAGGGAGCGCTCTTGATGAACCACTCTGAGACGGGCTGGGAAGATCATGGAGTAAGCAATTTGGTGTTCTCTAAGGCGTTTTTTCACTTGGTTGAAGGATGCCCTCATTTTCTGAAGAGACGCAGAGAAGTCAGGGAAGATCAATATGGAAGCGTTGTTGTGTAAGATCGGGCCCTTGCGTCTCGCCGCACCAAGGATCGCATCTCTATCCCTGCTGCTAAACAGTCGGGCCAGGAGGGGTCTGGGCTGCGCTCCTGGGGGAGGAGGTCTGGCCGGCACCTGGTGGGCTCTTTCTATGGCGAAGGCCGCTGACAGCGTCGCATCAGGGAAAGTTTCAGAGAGCCATGTTTCCATGAACTTACATGGGTCGCTCCCTTCTGCTCTCTCCGGCAACCCTAGGATTCTTAAATTGTTGCGATGCAGGCGATTTTCCAGATCATCAGCCCTCTGCGCCCAGTTGTTTGCCGCGCTTTCCAAAGAGGATAATCTGCCCGGCGTCGCTCTTGCGTCGTCCTCCAGCGTGGAGATCCGCTGCTCCGTCTCCTTTACCCGCTCTCTCTGATTTTGCAAATCCAGCCTGAGGAGACCCGCATCGATCTTAACCTCCTCAATTTTACCCGTCAGCGACACTTTTGAATCCTGGATCGCTGCAAGTAATTGCGTAGTAACTTGCTGCAAGTTCAGCTCCAGCCTCCATGTTCTCCTCCTCCTACGCCTCACTGGCTTCCCGCTCTGCCTGTTTGCCGGCGCCATCTTGCTGGGAGTCTCGGGCAAATTTCTTCAGCTTCTCACCCGCCGCAGCACTGCGACCTCTACTCATATTACCGATAAGAATGATCACCGCACCACAGGTAATCCGGAGGTGTATTTAGGCACCAATTTCGGCAAGATTAATAGAATATATCAGCGTTGGACTGCGGAGCTGCTCTCAAATTCGACCGCTCATGCTGTCTGATGGCCACGCCCCCCCGGCTTAACCTAAGTTTAACTGTTGGACTAACCATATTTCTAGCACCTGGTCTGACCCTAACTCCTGCTTTAACTCTATTTCTAACCCATGCTGTAACCCTGACCCTAGCCTTCACCCAGGATCCAACCCTAATCCTCACCTCTGGCTTAACCGAAACCTTAAATTGTGGCTTAACCTAAATTTAACTGCTGGACTAACCCTATTTCTAGCCCCTGGTCTGACCCTAAATCCTGCTTTAACTCTAATCCTAAGCCATGGTGTAACCCTAACCCTAGCCTTAACCAGGGACCCAACCCTAATCCTCACTTCTGTCTTAACCTAAACCTTAAATTCTGGATTAACCTAGGTTAAACTGCTGGACTAACCCTATTTCTAGCCCATAGTTTTAAACTAACTCCTGTTTTTACTCTATTCCTAACCCATGGTCTAACCCTAACCCTTGCCTTAACCCAGGACTCATCCCTAATCCTCACAACTCGCCTAACTCAAACCTAAACTTTAAATTCTGGGATAACCTAACTGTAACTGCTGGACTAACCCTATTTCTAGCTCCTGGTCTGACCCTAACTCCTGTTTTAACTCTATTCCTAACCCATGGTCTAACCCTAACCCTAGCCTTAACCCAGGACTCAACCTTAATCTTCACCTCTGGCCTAACCCAAACCTAAACCTTAAATTCTGGGATAACCTAACTTTAACTGCAGGACTAACCCTATTTCTAGCTCGTGGTCTGACCCTAACTCCTCTTTTAACTCTATTACTAACCCATAAACTAACCTTAACCCTAGCCGTAATTTAGGACCCAACCCAAATCCTCACCTCTGGCTTAACCTAAACCTTAAATTCTGGCTTATCCTAAGTTTAACTGCTGGACTAACCCTATTTTTAGCTCCTAGTATGACCCTAACTCCTGTTTTAACCCAATTACTAAAACATGGTCTAACCTTAACCCTAGTCTTAATTTAGGACCCAACCCAAATCCTCACCTCTGCCTTAACCTAAACCTTAAATTCTGGGATAACCTAACTTTAACTGCTGGACTAACCCTATTTCTAGCTCCTGGTCTGACCCTAACTCCTGTTTTAACTCTATTCTTAACCCATGGTCTAACCCTTAACTTAGCCTTAACCCAGGACCCAACCCTAATCCTCACCTCTAACTAAACCTCAACCTTAAATTCTGGGATAACCTAACTTTAACTGCTGGACTAACCCTATTTCTAGCTCCTGGTCTGACCCTGAATCCTGTTTTAACTCTATTACTATCCCATGGTCTAACCCTAACTCTAGCCTTAACCCAGGACCCAACCCAAATCCTCACCTCTGCCTTAAGCTAAACCTTAAATTCTGGCCTAACCTTAGTTTAACTGCTGGACTAACCCTATTTCTAGCTCCTGGTCTGACGCTAACTCCTGTTTTAACTGTATTCCTAACCCATGGTCTAACCTTAACCCTAGCCTTAACCCAGGACTTAACCCTAATCCTCACCTCTGGCCTAACCAAAACCTAAACCTTAAAATCTGGGATAACCTAACTTTAACTGCTGGACTAACCCTATTTCTAGCTCGTGGTCTGACCCTAACTGCTGTTTTAACTCTATTACTAACCCATGGTCTAACCCTAACCCTAGCCTTAACCCAGGACCCAATCCTAATCCTCACCTTTGGCTTAACCTAAACCTTAAATTCTGGCTTAACCTAGGTTAAACTGCTGGACTAACCCTTTTTTCTAGCCCATTGTTTTAAATTACCTACTGTTTTTACTCTATTCCTAACCCATGGTGTAACCCTAACCCTAGCCTTAACCCAGGACTTAGCCCTAATGCTCACCTCTGGCCTAACCCAAACCTAAACCTTAAACTGTGGGATAACCTAACTTTAACTGCTGGACTAACCCTATTTCTAGCCCCTGGTCTGACCCTAACTCGTGCTTTAACTCTATTCCTAACCCATGGTCTAACCTTAAACCTAGCCTTAACCCAGGACCCAACCGTAATCCTCACCTCTGACTTATCCTAAACCTTAAATTCTGGGATAACATAACTTTAACTGCTGGACTAACCCTATTCTAGCTCATGGTCTGATCCTAACTACTGCTTTAACTCTATTACTAACCCATGGTCTAAACCTAACCCAAGCCTTAACCCAGGACCCAATCCTAATCCTCACCTCTGGCTTAACCTAAACCTTAAATTCTGGCTTAACCTAAGTTTAACTGCAGCACTAACCCTATTTTTAGCACCTGTTCTGACCCTAACTCCTGCTTTAACTCTATTCCCAACCCATGGTGTAATCCTAACCCAAATCTTAACCCAGGACCCAAACCTATTTCTCACCTCTGGCTTAACCTAAACCTTAAATTCTGGCTTAACCTAAGTTTAACTGCTAGACTAACGCTATTTCTTGCCCCTGGTCTGAAATTAACTCCTGCTTTAACTCTATCCCTAACCCATGGTGTGACCCTAACCCTAGCCTTAACCCAAGATTTAATCCTAATCCTCACCTCTGACTTAACCTAAAATTTAAATACTGGGATAACTAACTTTCTCTGCAGGACTAACCCTATTTCTAGCTCATCGTCTGTCCTTAACTGCTGTTTTAACTCTATTACTAACCCATGGTTAACCCTAACCCTAGCCTTAACCCAGGACCCAATCCTATTCCTCACCTCTGGCTTAACCTAAACCTTAAATTCTGGCTTAAACTGAGTTTAACTGCTTCACTAACCCTATTTCTAGCTCTTGGTCTGACCCTAACTCCTGTTTTACTCTAATATCAACCAATGGTCTAACCCTAACCCTAGGCTTAACCCAGGACTCAACCTTAATCCTCACCTCTGGCCTAACCCAAACCTAAACCTTAAATTCTGGGATAACCTAACTTTAACTGCTGGACTAACCCTATTTCTAGCTCCCGGTCTAACCCTAACTCCTGTTTTAACTCTATTCCTAACCAATGGTCTAACCCTAAACCTAGCCTTCACCCAGGTCCCAACCCTAATCCTCCCCTCTGACTTTACCTAAAATTTAAATACTGGGATAACCTAACTTTAACTGTAGGACTAACCCAATTTCTAGCTCGTGGTCTGACCCTAACTCCTGTTTTAACTCTATTACTAACCCATGGCCTAACCCTAACACTAGCCTTAACCCAGGACCCAACCCAAATCCTCACCTCTGCCTTATCGTAAACCTAATTTCTGGCTGAACCTAAGTTTAACTGCTTGACTAACCCTATTTCTAGCTCCTGGTGTGATCCTAACTCATGTTTTAACTCTATTCCTAACCCATGGTCTAACCTTAACGCTAGCCTTAACCCAGGACTTAACCCTAATATTCACCTCTGGCCTAACCCAAACCTAAACCTTAAAATCTGGGATAACCTAACTTTAACTGCTGAACTAACCTTATTTCTAGCTCTTGGTCTGACCCTAACTGCTGTTTTAACTCTATTACTAATCCATGATCTAACCCTAACCCTAGCCTTAACCCAGGACCCAACCCTAATCCTTACCTCTGACGTAACCTAAACCTTATATACTGGGATAACCTACAGTGCCTACAAATAGTATTTAACTCCCTGCAGATTTAGCAGGTTTACAGATTCAAAATTAACTTGGCATTGTGACATTTTGACTGTAGATCAGCCTGGAAGTGTGAAATGCACTGCAGCAAAAAAGAATGTTATTTCTTTTTTTATTTTTTTCTTAAATTGTGAAAAGTTTATTCAGAGGGTCATTTATTATTCAACCCCTCAAACCACAAGAATTCTGTTTGGTTCCCCTAAAGTATTAAGAAGTATTTCAGGCACAAAGAACAATGAGCTTCACATGTTTGGATTAATTATCTCTTTTTCCAGCCTTTTCTGACTAATTAAGACCCTCCCCAAACTTGTGAACAGCACTCATACTTGGTCAACATGGGAAAGACAAAGGAGCATTCCAAGGCCATCAGAGACAAGATCATGGAGGGTCACAAGGCTGACAAGGGGTACAAAACCCTTTCCAAGGAGTTGGGCCTACCTGTCTCCACTGTTGGGAGCATCATCCGGAAGTGGAAGGCTAATGGAACTACTGTTAGCCTTCCACGGCCTGGACAGCCTTTGAAAGTTTCCACCCGTTCCGAGGCCAGGCTTTTCCAAAGAGTCAAGGCTAACCCAAGGACAACAAGGAAGGAGCTCCGGGAAGATCTCATGGCAGTGGGGACATTGGTTTCAATCAATACCATAAGTAACGTACTCCACCGCAATGGTTTCCGTTCCAGACGAGCCCGTAAGGTACCTTTACTTTCAAAGCGTCATGTCAAGGCTCGTCTACAGTTTGCTCATGATCACTTGGAGGACTCTGAGACAGACTGGTTCAAGGTTCTCTGGTCTGATGAGACCAAGATCGAGATCTTTGGTGCCAACCACACACGTGACGTTTGGAGACTGGATGGCACTGCCTACGACCCCAAGAATACCATCCCTACAGTCAAGCATGGTGGTGGCAGCATCATGCTGTGGGGCTGTTTCTCAGCCAAGGGGCCGGGGTCATCTGGTCCGCATCCATGGGAAGATGGATAGCACGGCCTACCTGGAGATTTTGGCCAAGAACCTCCGCTCCTCCATCAAGGATCTTAAGATCGGTCATCATTTAATCTTCCAACAAGACAATGACCCAAAGCACACAGCCAAGAAACCAAGGCCTGGTTCAAGAGGGAAAAAATCAAGGTGTTGCAGTGGCCTAGTCAGTCTCCTGACCTTAACCCAATTGAAAACTTGTGGAAGGAGCTCAAGATTAAAGTCCACATGAGACACCCAAAGAACCTAGATAACTTGGAGAAGATCTGCATGGAGGAGTGGGCCAAGATAACTCCAGAGACCTGTGCCGGCCTGATCAGGTCTTATAAAAGACGATTATTAGCTGTAATTGCAAACAAGGGTTATTCCACAAAATATTAAACCTAGGGGTTGAATAATAATTGACTCACACTTTTATGTTGAAACTTTATTAAAATTTAACTAAGCAACATAACTTGTTGGTTTGTAAGATTTATGCATTTGTTAATAAATCCTGCTCTTGTTTGAAGTTTGCAGGCTCTAACTTATTTGCATCTTATCAAACCTGCTAAATCTGCAGGGGGTTGAATACTACTTGTAGGCACTGTAACTTTAACTGCTGGACTAAACCTATTTCTAGCCCCTGGTCTGACCCGAACTCGTGCTTTAACTCTATTCCTAACCCATGATCTAACCCTAACCCTAGCCGTAACCCAGGACCCAACCCTAATCCTCACCGCTGACTTAACCTAAACCTTAAATTCTGGCTTAACCTAAGTTTAACTGCTAGACTAACGCTATTTCTAGCCCCTGGTCTAAAATTAACTCCTGCTTTAACTCTATCCCTAACCCATGGTGTAACCATAACCCTAGCCTGAACCAAGGACCCAACCCTAATCCTCACCTCTGACTTAACCTAAACATTAAAGACTGGGATAACCTAACTTTATCTGCTGGACAAAACTGATTTCTAGCTCCTGGTCTGACCCTAACTTTTGTTTTAACTCTATTCCTAACACATGGTCTAACCCTAACCCAAGCCTTAATCCAGGACCCAAACCTAATCCTCACCTCTGACTTAACCTAAGCCTTAAATACTGGAAAAACCTAACTTTAACTGCTGGACTAACCCTATTTCTAGCTCCTGGCCTGACCCTAACTCCTGCTTTAACTCTTTTCCTAACCCATGGTGTAACCCTAATCCTAGCCTTAACCCAGGATCCAACCCTAATCCTCACCTCTAACTTAACCTAAACCTTAAATTCTGGCTAAACCTAGGTTAAACTGCTGGACTAACCCTATTTCTAGCCCTTAATTTTAAACTAACTCCTGTTTTTAGTCTATTCCTAACCCATGGTCTAACCCTAACCCTAGCCTTAACCCAGGACTCATCCCTAATCTTCACCTCCGGCTTAACCTAAACCTTAAATTTTGGCTTAACCTAAGTTTTTCTGCTGGACTAACCCTATTTCTAGCCCCTGGTCTGACCCTAACTCCTGCTTTAACTCTATTCCTAACCCATGGTGTAAACCTAACCCTAGCCTTAACCCAGGACTCAACCCTAATCCTCACCTCTGGCCTAACCCAAACCTAAACCTTAAATTCTGGGATAACCTAACTTTAACTGCAAGACTAACTCTATTTCTAGCTCCTGGTCTGACGCTAACTCCTGTTTTAACTCTATTACTATCCCATGGTCCAACCCTAACCCTAGCCTTAACCCATGACCCAACCCTAACCCTCAACTCTGGCTTAACCTAAACCTTTATTTCTGATTTAACTGCTGGACTAACCCTATTTCTAGCCCCTGGTCTGACCCTAACTCCTGCTTTAACTCTATTCCTAACCCATGGTCTAACCCTAATCCTAGCCTTAACCCAGGACCCAAGCCTAATCCTCACCTCTAACTTAACCTAAACTTTAAATTCTGGCTTAACCTAGGTTAAACTGCTGGACTAACCCTATTTCTAGCCCCTTGTTTTAAACTAACTCCTGTTTTTAATCTATTCTTAACCCATGGTGTAACCCAAACCCTAGCCTTAACCCAGGACTCATCCCTAATCCTTACCTCTGGCCTAACCCAAACCTAAACCTTAAATTGTGGGATAACCTAATTTTAACTGCTGGACTAACCCTATTTCTAGCTCCTGGTCTGACCCTAACTCCTGTTTTAACTCTATTACTAACCCATTCTCTAACCCTAACCCTAGCCTTAACCCAGGACCCAACCCTAATTCTCACCTCTAACTTAACCTAAACCTTAAATACTTGGATAACCTAACTTTAACTGCTGGACTAACTCTATTTCTAGCTCCTGGTCTGACACTAACTCCTATTTAGCTCACAGCAAGTTGGGCTGCAGTGTGTACATCGCCCAGGCCAAAAGCTAATGCTCTACCAGGATACAGCTAAACCCCCACTAATGTGGAAGCATCACAAGTGCAGGAGAAGCAGATCACACACACACCTCCATAAAATGGAGGGGGGGCGAATGCTAGATGATAAAACTGCACACTAGTGGCTTGCATGATACAAAGTGGGGTACGGCTTGGCAGCCCGCCTGATCTAATAGAAGGGCCTCACCTAATAGGCTGCGGGTTTGTGACTGTGCCATCTGCATGTGAACAGCGCTCTATGCAAGCCACTAGTGTGCAGTTTTATCATCTAGCATTCGCCTCCCCTCCATTTCATGGAGGTGTGTGTGTGATCTGCATCTCCAGCACCTGTGATGCTTTCACATTAGTGGGGGTTTAGCTGTATCCTGGTAGAGCATTAGCTTTTGGCCTGGGCGATGTACACACTGCAGCCCAACTTGCTGTGAGTAATACTTAATTTTTTGGAGGACATTGTCCTCTTTTTGTTGCTATTTTTATATTTAGTGTAGAGACCTACAGAAATGAGGTCCCGTGACGAGGGTGTAGGCTTACGTTTTATGGCAATAAATACCAACAAAAACCTCATATTTTTTTGTTTGTACAGGATACAGCCAGGCCCCTTTCTGTTGTTCTGACATTGTCCTCTTTTTGTTGCTAACTCCTATTTTAACTGTATTCCTAACTAGAGTTGAGAACGGTTCGCGGTTCGAGGTTCTCCAGTTCGCGGTTCGAGTGATTTTGGGGGCTGTTCTAGATCGAACTAGAACTCGAGCTTTTTGCTAAAGCTCGATAGTTCTAGATACATTCGAGAACCGTTCTAGCAGCAAAAAGCAGGGCTTTTTACAGCTACAGTGTGCAGGAGCCATCGCTGGCAGCCTGCCAGAAGCTGGTAACCAAGATAAAAATCGGGTATCCAAGCAAAGCGCTTTGGTTAGTAACCCGATGTTTATCCTAGTTACATGCAGGAAGCCCACACTTCCCCGCTCAGCTCACTCCGCCCCCTCCTGCACACGGCATGTAAACACACACACACACACACACACACTCACACTCACCTGTCCCCAGCCAAGCAGTCCACGACACTGACGTCCTCAGCGCCACTCTCTTCGCACTCCGCCGCCAGCACACATGGCTCCACCCACCTGCACTCTGCACACATGGTCCCGCTCGGCTTACCTGCGGTGATGAAGTCCCGACCTCAGCGCTGTCACTGTCCTCCATGGCCGCCGCTTGTCACATCACCTTCTCTCGCTTCCGACCCGAGACTGACTATCGGTGACGTCACGGGCCGCTCGCGATACTTGGCTGTGAAGGCGGCGGTCATTGAACTCAGTGACAGGTGCTGTCAGCAGTGCAGGAGATCAGCGCAGGTAATGTACCTCGCTGACAGCAGCACTTGTCATCCCCTGCAGTGACCTGGGCTGACCCATTGATGTTAGCTCATTTCACTGCACTGCTATCCCAGCCAATGGGGAACATCCTGCTCTTCATTGACTGGGACAGTGTGGATCGTCATAGCAACCCTTTGGATTACACCAGACCTGGATTTGTTTTTCTTTCTAATAAATTGGTTACAGAGGGAATGTATTGGGGAGTGTTTTTTCAAATAAAAATGTGTTTGTCGTCTATTTTTTTTTTTTACTGACTGGGTTGGTGATGTCGGGTATCTGATAGACGCCTGACCTCACCAACCCCAGGGCTTGATGCCAGGTGACTTTACACATCTGGTATTAACCCCATATATTACCCCGTTTGCCACCGCACCAGGGCGCGGGATGAGCTGGGGCGAAGCACCAGGATTGGCACATCTAATGGATGCGCCACTTCTGGGGCGGCTGCGGCCTGCTAATTTTAGGCTGGGGAGAGTCCAATAACCATGGACCTCCCTAGTCTGAGAATATCAGACCCCAGCTGTCTGCTTTACCTTGGCTGGTCATCCAATTTTGGGGGGACCCCTACGTGGTTTATTTAATTTAAAATAGCAGCGTGGGGTGCCCTCAGTTTTGGATTACCAGCCAAGGTGAGGTTGCCAGCTGTGGTCTGCAGGCTGCAGCCGTCTGCTTTACCCTAGCTGGCTACAAAAATAGGGGGAACCCTACGTCATTTTTTTTTTCATTTTTTTGGCTAAGTACAAAGCTAAGCACCCCTTAGTGCCACATGAAAGGCACCAAAGGGTGCAAAATTACAAAATGCAGGAGAGTGGGACATTATGTGTCTTTCTGCCATTATAATGACAGAAAAGACTGATATGAAGTGCACAAGCACAATAAAATCACCAGCGCGCTCTACGCTGTGAAAAGCAATAGAAAATGGCACTGGAGTGAACATGTGACCGCCTCATGTAGGATGAAGCTATGGATCCTGGGTAAATTTATGCATTTACCCTCCTTCAGTTTTTTTGCAGTACACAAAAAAAACGGAAGGCACACGGATGACAAACAGATGACATACGGACCGTCTACGGAACGGAAACGGATGCACCCGTGAAAAAAAACGGACTGTTTTTTGCAGACCGCAAAAATGGATCGGTCGTGTTAATGTAGCCTTATTCTGATCTGCCGTTTATAAACAGCAGGCAGAAATAAGTGAATAACGCCCCCCAGCGTCAGAAAATCACCGGGGTTTCAGGGCTAGCTGAGACCATGGAGATCATGATTGAGGATAATTTTTCCGGTCCTCGCTCACGTGATCACAGGTATACACCGTACACCGATGATCACGTTACAGTAAATGACAGCGTCGGTAAGCAATTATTTATCTCCCATCTGGCATGAACAAACATGATAAATCTCCTCCCCGGTCCCCTCTGGTCCCCCGATGTCGCCAAAGTGCCCCCCCTGATGCCCTCCCAGAAATCCAAGATGGCAGCGCGCACAGCAGCACGCCGGCTGCATTCACCCTACTCCTCTGATTTCTGTCGCATGTGCCATGACACATGCGACAGAAAACTCCTCTCCAGGCCCTGCCAGGTCACCCCCTATAACCCCACCGGTGTTCCCCGGTGTCCCACGGTATCTGTGCAGCGTTGATCTCCCCACGGCCCTCTCCTTCACAATAGATGCTGCCGCATGCACAGAAATTCACGAAGTAATAAAAAAGGGGCTTCCCTTTATTTTTGGTTTCCAGCCGGGTACAAATAGGCAACTGGGGGTTGGGGGCAGCCGTACCTGCCTGCTGTACCTGGCTAGCATACAAAAATATGGCGAAGCCCACATAATTTTTTCAGGGGGCAAAAAACTTCTGCATACAGTCCTGGATGGAGTATGCTGAGCCTTGTAGTTCTGCAGCTGCTGTCTGTCTGTATGGAGAAGATCAGACAGCAGCTGCAGAACTACAAGGCTCAGCATACTCCATCCAGGACTGTATGCAGAAGTTTTTTGCCCACCAAAAAAATGACGTGGGCTTTGCCATATTTTTGTATGCTAGCCAGGTACAGCAGGCAGCCACGGGCTGCCTCCAACCCCCAGTTGCCTATTTGTACCCGGCTGGGAACCAAAATATAGGGAAGCCCGTTTTTTTTAATTATTTCACTTATTTCATGAAATAATTAATAAACAAATGACGTGAGCTTCGCCCCATTTTTGTGTCCAGCCGGGTACAACTAGGCAGCTGGGGATTGGAATCCGCAGCACAGGTTAGCCCGAGGTTTCTGGGCGCCTCTGCTGCGAATTGCAGTCCGCAGCCGCCCCAGAAAATGGCGCTTCTATGAAAGCCGGGTGGCTTGTTGGGTAATAATGAGTTAATACTAGCTTTGTTTTACTAGCTAGTACTAAGCCAGAGATTCTTAATGTCAGGCACGTTTGACACGGCCATTAAGAATCTCCAATAAAGGGTTAAAAAAAGACACCACACAGAGAAAAAATACTTTAATAGAAATAAATACACAGACACATTAAAGACTCCATCTTTATTACCCCCTGTCAGCCCTCCACGATCCATGGTCTTCTGACTTTCTCGTTCAACAAATGCAGCTCTGCTCCATCACTGCTGCATGGGGGAAGACGCTGCTTCCTGTGCAGCCTTCACTCCGTGAGTGATCAGTGCTGCTGGCTGTCAGCGGTAACAGCGGTAATGCTGACAGACGCGTTACCATAGCAACGGTGCTCCCGGAGCCGCGGTTAGCAGTGACGTCACTGCTAACTGCGTTGCTATGGCAACGGTGATCTATGTTAATGACCGGCTGTGTCAGCCATTCCCTAACAGAACGGGGAGTCGACCGTGTGCTAGAGCATGTCGCCGGTACACGGCGATACACAAATGTGCACCGTGTACCGGAGAGTGCAATGACAGGTCCTACATGACGCGTCATAGTCATGTGACCAGTCTGTAGCCAATGAGATAATAGCCACGTGACTGGTCACATGGCTATTTTGACGTAACGATAGGTCCTGCATCACTGCTGGTCACCGGGAGGATTCAGCGATCATCGGATGGAATAGCGGCAGGAGACAGAGTGCAGGAGGGATCGCGGGGACCGGTAAGTGTTATGGCAATGTTTATTAACTGTATGTGTACATTTATAATGCGTTTTTATGTGTTTGTGATTGCCTCCCATTATATCCTATTGGTTCGACTTCGGTTCGTCGAACGTTCGCCGAACTGAACTCGAACGAGACCTCCGTTCGACGAACCGAACTCGAGCCGAACAATGGCCGGTTCGCTCATCTCTATTCCTAACCCATTGTCTAACCCTAACCCTAGCCGAATCCCAAGACCCAACCCTAATCCTCACCTCTGGCTTAACCTAAACCTTAAATTCTGGCTTAACCTAAGTTTAACTGCTGGACTAACCCTATTTCTAGCCCCTGGTCTGACCCTAACTCGTGCTTTAGCTCTATTCCTAACACATGGTCTAACCCTAACCCTAGCCGTAACCCATGACCCAACCCTAATCCTCACCTCTGGCTTAACCTAAACATTAAATTCTGGCTTAACCTAAGTTTAACTGCTGGACTAACCCTATTTCTAGCTCGTGGTCTGACCCTAACTCGTGCTTTAACTTTATTCCTAACCCATGGTGTAACCCTAACCTTAGCCTTAACCCAGGATTTAACCCTAATCCTCTCCTCTGATTTAACCTAAACCTTAAATTCTGGCTTACCCTAAGTTTAACTGCTGGACTAACCCTATTTCTAGCCCCTGGTCTGACCCTAACTCCTGTTTTAACTCTATTCCTAACCCATGGTCTAACCCTAACCCTAGCCTTAACCCAGGACCCGATCCTAATCCTCACCTCTGGCTTAACCTAAACCTTAAATTCTGGCTTAACCTAAGTTTAACTGCTAGCTTACTGATATTTCTAGCCCCTGGTCTGAAATTAATTCCTGCTTTAACTCTATCCCTAACCCATGGTGTAACCCTAACCCTAGCCTGAACTAAGGACCCAACCCTAATCCTCACCTCTGGCTTAACCTAAACCTTAAATTCTGGGATAACCTAACTTTAACTGCTGGACTAACCCTATTTCTAGCTCCTGGTCTGACCCTAACTCCTGTTTTAACTCTATTCCTAACCCATGGTCTCATCCTAACCCTTGCCTTAACCCAGGACCCAATCCTAATCCTCACCTCTGGCTTAACCTAAACCTTAAATACTGGGATAACCTAACTTCAACTGCTGGACTAACCCTATTTCTAGCTCGTGGTCTGACCCGAACTCCTGTTTTTACTCTATTACTAACCCATGGTCTCACCCTAACCCTAGCCTTAACCCAGGACCCAACCCTATTCCTCACCTCTGGCTTAACCTAAACCTTAAATTCTGGCTTAACCTAAGTTTAACTGCTAGCTTACTGCTATTTCTAGCCCCTGGTCTGAAATTAATTCCTGCTTTAACTCTATCCCTAACCCATGGTGTAACCCTAACCCTAGCCTGAACTAAGGACCCATCCCTAATCCTCACCTCTGACTTAACCTAAACCTTAAAATCTGGGATAACCTAACTTTAACTGCTGGACTAACCCTGTTTCTAGCTCCTGGTCTGACGCTAACTCCTGTTTTAACTCTATTCCTAACCCATGGTCTAACCCTAACCCTAGCCTTAACCCAGGACCCAATCCTAATCCTCACCTCTGGCTTAACCTAAACCTTAAATTCTGGGATAACCTAACTTTAACTGCTGGACTAACTCTATTTCTAGCTCCTGGTCTGACCCTAACTCCTGTTTTAACTCTATTCCTAACCCATGGTCTCACCCTAACCCTAGCCTTAACCCAGGACCCAATCCTAATCCTCACCTCTGGCTTAACCTAAACCTTAAATACTGGGATAACCTAACTTTAACTGCTGGACTAACCCTATTTCTAGCTCGTGGTCTGACCCGAACTCCTGTTTTTACTCTATTACTAACCCATAGTCTAACCCTAACCCTAGCCTTAAAACCAGGACCCAACCCTAATCCTCACCTCTGTCTTAACCTAAACCTTAAATTCTGGCTTAACCTAGGTTAAACTACTGGACTAACCCTATTTCTAGCCCATAGTTTTAAACTAACTCCAGTTTTTACTCTATTACTAACCCATGGTCTAACCCTAACCCTAGCCTTAACCCAGGACCCAACCCTAATCCTCACCTCTGACTTAACCTAAACCTTCAATACTTGGATAACCTAACTTTAAATGCTGGACTAACCCTATTTCTAGCTCATGGTCTGACCTTAACTCCTGTTTTAACTCTATTCCTAACCCATGGTCTAACCCTAACCCTAACCTTAACCCAGGACTCAACCCTAATCCTCACCTCTGGCCTAACCCAAACCTAAACCTTAACTTTCTGGATAACCTAACTTTAACTGCTAGACTAACCCTATTTCTAGCTCCTGGTCTGACCCTAACTCGTGTTTAACTCTATTAATAACCCATGGTCCAACCCTAACCCTAGCCTTAACCCATGACCCAACCCTAATCCTCACCTCTGGCTTAACCTAAACTTTTAATTCTGGCTTAACCTAAGTTTAACTGCTGGACTAACCCTATTTCTAGCCCCTGGTCTGACCCTAACTCCTGCTTTAATTCTTTTCCTAACCCATGGTGTAACCCTAATCCTAGCCTTAACCCAGGACCCAACCCTAATCCTCACCTCTAACTTAACCTAAACCTTAAATTCTGGCTAAACCTAGGTTAAACTGCTGGACTAACCCTATTTCTAGCCCTTAATTTTAAATTAACTCATGTTTTTACTCTATTCCTAATCCATTGTCTAACCCTAACCCTAGCCTTAACCCAGGGCTCATCCCTAATCATCACCTCTGGCTTAACCTAAACCTTAAATTCTGGCTTAACCTAAGTTTAACTGCTGGACTAACCCTATTTCTACCCCTTGGTCTTACCCTAACTCCTGCTTTAACTCTATTCCTAACCTATGGTGTAACCCTAACTCTAGTCTTAACCCAGGACTCAACCCTAATCCTCACCTCTGGCCTAACCAAAACCTAAACTTTAAATTCTGGGATAACCTAACTTTAACTGCAAGACTAACTCTATTTCTAGCTCCTGGTCTGACCCTAACTCCTGTTTTAATATTTCTATTTTTAGCCCTTAATTTTAAACTAACTCCTTTTTTTACTCTATTCCTAACCCATAGTCTAACCCTATGTGACGGGGTGTACAGCAGAGCAAAGAGAGACAACAGGCCGAGGATGATCCAACAGGTTTACTAACAGGAATACAGGAACAGCACACGACAAGTCCAAATGAAACAGATTCGGGGGCACCTCCCGATAATCCAAAGTGCCAGATCACGACGTAATTGTCCTTTTCAGAGTCCCAGAAATCCCACATAATCCACTGGACGGTGAGATCTGTCCGCAGATAAAATCTCGCTCCCTTCCTTTTCAAAACTCAGCTCCCAACTGCACTTAGAAACAGGAGTGTATTGTCTGAGCTCGTGGGCCCGCCCTTCAAGGGTAGGGGTCTATGCAATGGTTGGGCCCACTAGAAGATTCTAGAAGATTGGCTCCAAGATGTCTACAGGTTTGTGTAGTTGGCGTTATCCATTGCTTACGAAACAATGGGAAGTTCTTCTAGCTGTGTGGACAAGAGATAATTGCATTATGGGCCCAGAGACACAGGAGATGGGGGAAGGTAGGGTTACTTACATCCCAAGACATTTCAAAGTGTTCAGTAAGTACAACCAAAGGAAAGTTACATCACATCCTGACATAGTATTACAGCAAATACAGTGAGAAGGTAAAATACATCACATGGCATCTTATACAAAAAATATGGGATGGAGAAAAGCACATACATCATGACAATCCCTTTCCCTCCCAACTTGTGTACGTACTAGGGACCTCTACAGGTCACTGGTTAAGTACACACAGGCATGGCTGACAGGTCTCAAGGCTCCTCTTGCCTGTACAGTCCATCTGCATTTTGGTGTTGGCTGCCTCTTCTATACTGTATGGTAAAGTTATAGGGCTGCAGAGCCAGGCTCCATCGTTATAAGCGTCCATTGTCCCCAGAGACTCTGTTCAGCCAGGTGAGGGGATTGTGATCAGTAACCACAGTGAATTCTCGCCCATACAGATACGGCCTTAGTTTCCTAAGGGCCCACACTACAGCCAGACATTCTTTTTCAACGGTTGCATAGGCCACTTCTCGGTCCAGCAGTTTCCGGCTGAGATAGGTGATGGGGTGTTCGTCCCCAGCTGCATTCACCTGGCTGAGGACAGCTTCCAGTCCATAACAAGAGACATCAGTCTGCACAATGAATCTCCTCTTGTAGTCTGGAGCAGCCAGGACAGGATCGCAGATCAGAGCGTCCTTCAGCCGGTTAAAAGCCTCATCACAGGCTGGAGTCCAGATCACCAGCCGGGGCATTGTTTTCTTGGTCAGGTCGGTAAGAGGCTTGGCCACAGTGCTGAAATGAGAAACAAATTTTCGGTAATAACTGGCAGTGCCCAGAAAAGCCATAACTTGTTTCTTAGTTTGGGGTACAGGCCAGTCTCTAATAGCCTGGATTTTGGCAGGCTCAGGACGGAGCTTCCCTCCTCCCATTCTATGCCCTAGGTACTGGACTTCACCCATCCCCAATTGGCATTTATCGGGTCGAATGGTTAGGCTGGCTGCAAGAATCAGATCCAGAATAACGGCTACTTGATGCAGATGTTCCTCCCATGTGTGGCTGAAGACGGCGATATCATCCAAGTAGGCACAAGCAAAGTCACCACATCCCCGGAGGATCTGGTCCACCATTCTCTGGAAGGTGGCCGGGGCATTTTTCATTCCAAAAGGCATGCTTAGAAATTCATACAGACCTAAGGGGGTTATAAAAGCGGACCGTTCTCTCCCTTCCTCCGTTAGAGAGATCTGCCAGTATCCCTTACTGAGATCCAAGGTAGTGACATATCGGGACCCAGCCAGTCGGGCTAGAAGTTCATCAATACGAGGCATTGGGTAAGGATCGCTGACGGTATGGTCGTTTAGTCGCCGATAGTCCACACAAAATCGAGTACTCCCATCCTTCTTGGGTACTAACACTACAGGGGAGGCCCAAAGGTTATGGGAGGCCTGGATTACCCCAAGCTGTAACATCTCCTCCAGTTCGTGCTGCATGGTGTTTCGAACTGATTCAGGTACCCAGTAAGGAGCCTGTTGTATGGGACGGATGCCCTGAGTGTCCACAGGATGTTGGGTGACAATGGTTCGACCTGGTTGGGATGAGAAAGCAGCCCGTCTCTGTTGAAGCACTTCCATCATCTGGATTTTCTGTAAGGAATCCAGGTGATCTCCTAGGGGAACCTGTTCCACAGTGGATGGGGCTCTCGCTGCTTCCACGAGATCAGGTAGAGAGTCCTCATCCTCTTGACCATCTTCTGAAGCCAACCGACAGCTTGCTATCATTGGAATGTTCCGGTCATGGTACTCCTTAATCATATTCACATGGACAGTCTTTTGCCTTAGCCCCTGATCATCTAAAGCAAGAAGGTAATTGGTATCATTCAGTTTTCTGAGAACCCGGAAGGGACCCTCCCATGTGGTCTGCAGTTTATTCTGCCGATGGGGAACAATCATTAAGACTTGTTGTCCTTCTACAAACTCCCGATAGCGTGCTTTACGGTCATACCATGTCTTCTGTCTGGTTTGAGCCATACGCAAATGACTCTGGGCAAAACTAGCAAGTTGGGCCAGGGTTTCTCGCAGCTTTAGGACATAAGAGACAACAGGGGCTCCTGTATCTTCAACTTGCCCCTCCCAGTATTCCTTGAGCAGGGTTAAGGGTCCTCGGACCTTTCTTCCATAGAGTAGTTCAAAGGGGGAGAACCCAGTGGACTCCTGGGGAACTTCCCGATAGGCAAACAAGAGATGGGGTAGGTACTTCTTCCAGTCTGAATCTCGGTCCATGAAAGCCCTCAGCATATTCTTCAGAGTGCCATTGAATTGTTCACAAAGTCCATTTGTTTGGGGATGATACGGGGTCGTTTGTATCGCTCGTACTCCACAGGTGCGCCACAGACACTGGACCAACTCTGACATGAACTGGGAGCCTTGGTCCAACAAGATCTCACTGGGGAATCCTACTCTGGTAAAAATAATAACCAAGGCCTCGGCCACCTTGGCTGCAGAAATACTTGACAAGACCACGGCTTCTGGATATCGGGTGGCATAGTCCACAACAGTGAGAATGTACTGCTTTCCAGATTTACTTGGTTTAGCCAGAGGTCCAATGATATCAACAGCTACTCTTTGAAAGGGTTCTTCTATTATAGGGAGCGGTTGCAGGGGTGCCTTTGGGTGATCTCCGGGTCGCCCTCTACGCTGACATATGTCACAAGTTCAGCAGAAATGCGCCACTGCTTGGGAAATCCCCGGCCAATAAAAAGTTTGAGTCAATCGTCTCTCGGTGCGGGTTTTGCCTTGATGGCCAGCAGTAGAAATGTCATGAGCCATGTGTAATAGGGGAATTCTGTACTTCTGAGGAACAATCAGCTGTTTGCTATAAATCCAGGGCTTATCTAAGGAGTCGGCATTGGCAACCCGATACAGAAGTCCATTTTCTCTGATAATTCTTTCTCCGTTCTCCCCTAGCTGCCCTATTTCAGCTCGAGCTCTAAAACTAGCAAGGGTGGGGTCAGTCTCTACTTCTTGTCTAAACTGAACTTTATCCCAAGTAACATTCATATTATCCCCACAAGAAGAATCACTCACCGGCTGTAATGGCAGTTCTGGTGGCCTCATTTACATGGATGGGTTGTACACGTCCACATGGGCTGCTCTCTTGGCTTGACTTCTGGTTACCGCACCGACAAAGTGGCAATAAAGATTCCCCACATCATTTCCTACAAGAACGTCTGCAGGGAGGCCACTCATCACACCGACCACACATTGTTTGGTTCCAAAGCCATAATCCAGGGTCACACTCGCTCTTGGAATATATCTCTGGGTACCTCCTGCCAGTTCAATGGCAATTCCTGGTCCCTTTTGAATTGCTTCTGGTTGAATTACTCGGGGATCGGCTATGGTGAGGAAAGCCCCAGTGTCACAAAAGCCAACAACTTTTTGGCCATCCAGCACGACCTCCTGTAGATGTTTGTGCTAAAGATCAGAAGAACAGGTGGCTGGAGCTTGCACCCCATAGACTCTGGATAGGGGAGCCAGGATATCAGAGTCACTTGGCAAGTCATCAGGCACAGAATCCAGCTCTTCTCCTGGTGAAGGTGTCTGTAGATAATGAACAGGCAAAGGCATTCTGTAGCTGTTCTGCCTCCGAACACCTGGACATTGGAATTGCATGTGCCCTGGCTGCCCACATCCATAACATCTGCGCTCTGGGATTCTTCCTCCACTTTGTATTCCCAAAGGTGGAGCAGGAGTAATGCGAGGCACAGTCACACGAAGGTCCCCATGAGTTGACGGTCTAGGGTGATGGTGAACATTGGGGCCAGAAGGACCAGGGGCTGCCAGCGTTGGGGGCTGGTGGGTTTTTTTTCTCACTGAGTAGTAGTTTTTTCCACTGAGGCTTGATGGTGAGAGCCTCATCAGCTAGAGCTGCAGCTTCCTCCACAGTGGCTGGTCTCCTTTCACGCACTCATTCCCGGATCTCAGCGGGGCACTTGAAGTAAAACTGCTCTTTTAAGAGGACCTGGAGGACGGTCTCCAAGGTTAAGGCCTCCTCTGCCTCCAGCCAACGATGCCACAGATGTTTGAGTTTGTGGGCATACATCTTGAAAGACAGTTCCTCATCACATGCTAAAGTACCTAACTGAGTCCTGTAAGTGTCTGGAGTTACAGCATAATGTTCTAGAATAGTCTGTTTAATATCCGCATAATCACAGTTCCACCGAGGGTCCATAGCTCTATAGGCTGTGGCAGCTCCACCCTCTAAGAGCCCAACCAGATGCCGGACGCGCTCCCTTTCAGGGACTTCCATTAATCGACACTGATGCTCAAAGTCCTGGAAGAAGCCCTCAATGTCACTAGCAGCCTCATTAAACTGCTTGAAGTCTTTGCGGGACACTCTGGGAAGTTCCCTCATGGTGGGTGCTGGGGTTACAGTCTGTCTGGAACCTCTAGCGGCTTCCACAGCGAGCTGCTTATCCAGCAATACCATCTCCTCCATCCTGCACTCCTTCTCTTTAGCTCCACGCATGACCTCCATCTTATATTCTATGGTGGTCTCCTCTCCCAGCAAGGCCAGCTCCTCCTCGTACCACACAACCCATTGACTTTTTAGGGTATTTACCTCCGGCTGCCGTCTTTCTTCCATTTGCTGGGAGGATCCTTCCTCAGCGTCATTTTGCGAGCAAACTCTTTCCAACGCCTCAATCAGCTGCTCCTTGGAGAGTCCCTTGTAGCTGACTCCCAGTTCATGGGCCTTTGTTTGTAGGTTCACCGCAGTCCAGTTCTTGTACTTTGAGGTTCTGGTTCCAGCTGTTGATGGGCCGTTGTCCTCCATTCCTTATACTCTGATCCCACCGCTGCCAACCAGTTTGTGACGGGGTGTACAGCAGAGCAAGGAGAGACAACAGGCCGAGGATGATCCAACAGGTTTACTAACAGGAGTACAGGAACAGCACACGACAAGTCCAAATAAAACAGATTCGGGGGCACCTCCCGATAATCCAAAGTGCCAGATCACGACGTAATCGTCCTTTTCAGAGTCCCAGAAATCCCACACAATCTACTGGATGGCGATATTTGTCCACAGAATCAGATCTCACTACCTTCCTCTTCAAAACTCAGCTCCCAACTGCACTTAGAAACAGGAGTGTATTGTCTGAGCTCGTGGGCCCGCCCCTCAAGGGTAGGGGTCTATGCAATGGTTGGGCCCACTAGAAGATTCTAGAAGGTTGGCTCCGAGATGTCTACAGGTTTGTGTAGTTGGCGTTATCCACTGCTTACGAAACAATGGGAAGTTCCCCTGGCTGTGTGGACAAGAGATAATTGCATTATGGGCCCAGAGACACAGGAGATGGGGGGAAGGTATGGTTACTTACATCCCAAGACATTTCAAAGTGTTCGATAAGTACAACCAAAGGAAAGTTACATCACATCCTGACATAGTATTACAGCAAATACAGTGAGAAGGTAAAGTACATCACATGGCATCTTATACAAAAAATATGGGATAGAGAAAAGCACACACATCATGACACCCTAACCCTAGCCTTAACCCAGGACTCATCCCTAATTATCACCACTGGCTTAACCTAAACCTTAAATTCTGGCTTTACCAAAGTTTAAATGTTGGACTAACCCTTTTTCTAGACCCTGGTCTTAACCCTAACTCCTGCTTTAACTCTATTCCTAACCCATGGTGTAACCCTAACCCTAGCCTTAACCCAGGACCCAACCCTAATCCTCACCTCTGGTTTAACCTAAATCTTAAATTCTGGCTTAACCTAACTTTAACTGCTGGACTTACCCTATTTAAAGCTCCTGGTCTGACCCTAACTACTGTTTTAACTCTATTTCTAACCCATTGTCTAACCCTAACCCTAGCCTAAACCCAAGACCCAACCCTAATCCCTACCTCTGGCTTAACCTAAACCTTAAATTCTGGCTTAACCTAAGTTTAACTGCTGGATTAACCCTATTTCAAGCCCCTGGTCTGACCCTAACTCCTGCTTTAACTCTAATCCTAATTAAGGCTGTAACCCTAACCCTAGTCTTAACCCAGAACCCAACCCTAATCCTCACCTCCGGCTTAACCTAAACCTTAAATTCTGGCTTAACCTAGGTTAAACTGCTGGACTAACCCTATTTCTAGCCCCAAGTTTTAAACTAACTCCTGTTTTTACTCTATTCCTAACTCATGGTCCAACCCTAACCCTTGCCTTAACCCAAGACTCATCCCTAATCTTCACCTCTGGCCTAACCTAAACCTAAACCTTAAATTCTGGGATAACCTAACTTTAACTGCTGGACTAACCCTATTTCTAGCTCCTGGTCTGACCCTACCTCATGTTTTAACTCTATTCCTAACCCATGGTCTACCCCCTAACGAAAGCCTTAACCCAGGAGCCAACCCTAATCCTCACCTCTGGTTTAACCTAAACCCTAAATTCTGGCTTAACCTAACTTTAATTGCTGGACTAACCCTATTTCTAGCATCTGGTCTGACCCTAACTCCTGTTTTAACTCTATTCCTAACCCATGGTCTAACCCTAACCTTAGCCTTATGCCAAGACCCAACCCTGATGCTCACCTCTGGCTTAACCTAAACCTTAAATTCTGGCTTAACCTAAGTTTAACTGCTGGATTAACCCTATCTCAAGCCCCTGGTCTGACCCTTACTCCTACTTTAACTCTATTCCTAACCCATGGTGTAACCCTAACCCTAGCCTTAACCCAGGACCGAACCCTAATCCTCACCTCTGGCTTAACCTAAACCTTAAATTCTGGCTTAACCTAGGTTAAACTGCTGAACTAACCCTATTTCTAGCCCCTAGTTTTAAACTAACTCCTGTTTTAACTCTATTCCTAACCCATGGTCTAACCCTAACCCTAGCCTTAACCCAGGACTCATCCCTAATCCTCACCTCTGGCGTCACCCAAAAATAAACCTTAAATTCTGGGATAACCTAACTTTAACTGCTGGACTAACCCTAATTCTAGCTTCTGGTCTGACCCTAACTCCTGTTTTAACTCTATTCCTAACCCATGGTGTAACCCTAACCCTAGCCTTAACCCAGGACCCAACCCTAATCCTCACCTCTGGCTTAACCTAAACCTTAAATTCTGGCTTACCTGGGTTAAACTGCTGGACTAACCCTATTTTTATCCCCTAGTTTTAAACTAACTCCTGTTTTTTCTCTATTCCAAACCCATGGTCTAACCCTAACCCTAGCCTTAACCCAGGACCCAACCCTAAAACTAACCTCTGGCTTAACCTAAACCTTAAATTCTGGGATAACCTAACTTTAACTGCTGGACTAACCATATTTCTAGCTCGTGGTCTGACCCTAACTCCTGTTTTAACTCTATTACTAACCCATGGTGTAACCCTAACCCTAGCCTTAACCCAGGACCCAACCCTAATCCTCACCTCTGGCTTAACCTGAACCTTAAATTCTGGCTTATTCTAAGTATAACTGCTGGACTAACCCAATTTCTAGCACCTGGTATGACCCTAACTCCTGCTTTAACTATATTCCTTACCCATGGTGTAACCCTAACCCTAGCCTTAACCCAGGACCCAACCCTAATCCTCACCTCTGGCTTAACCTAAACCTTAAATTCTGGCTTAACCTAGGTTAAACTGCTGGACTAACCCTATTTCTAGCCCCTAGTTTTAAACCAACTTCTGTTTTTACTCTATTCCTAACCCATGGTTCAACCCTAACCTTTGCCTTACCCAAGACTCATCCCTAATCCTCACCTCTGGCCTAACCTAAACCTAAACCTTAAAATCTGGAATAACCTAACTTTAACTGCTGGACTAACCCTATTTCTAGCTCCTGGTCTGACCCTAACTCCTGTTTTAACTCTATTCCTAACCCATGGTCTAACCCTAACCCTAGTCTAAACCCAAGACCCAACCCTAATCCCCACCTCTGGCTTAACCTAAACCTTAAATTCTGGCTTAACCTAAGTTTAACTGCTGGATTAACCCTATTTCAAGCCCCTGGTCTGACCCTAACTCCTGCTTTAACTCTAATCCTAATTAATGGTGTAACCCTAACCCTAGTCTTAACCCAGAACCCAACCCTAATCCTCACCTCCGGCTTAACCTAAACCTTAAATTCTGGCTTAACCTAGGTTAAACTGCTGGACTAACCCTATTTCTAGCCCCTAGTTTTAAACTAACTCCTGTTTTTACTCTATTCCTAACCCATGGTCCAACTCTAACCCTTGCCTTAACCCAAGACTCATCCCTAATCTTCACCTCTGGCCTAACCTAAACCTAAACCTTAAATTCTGGGATAACCTAACTTTAACTGCTGGACTAACCCTATTTCTAGCTCCTGGTCTTACCCTAACTCCTGTTTTAACTCTATTCCTAACCCATGGTCTAACCCTAACCCTAGCCTAAACCCAAGACCCAACTCTAATCCCCACCTCTGGCTTAACCTAAACCTTAAATTCTGGCTTAACCTAAGTTTAACTGCTGGATTAACCCTATTTCAAGCCCATGGTCTGACCCTAACTCCTGCTTTAACTCTAATCCTAATTAATGGTGTAACCCTAACCCTAGTCTTAACCGAGAACCCAACCGTAATCCTCACCTCCGGCTTAACCTAAACCTTAAATTCTGGCTTAACCTAGGTTAAACTGCTGGACTAACCCTATTTCTAGCCCCTAGTTTTAACTAACTCCTGTTTTTACTCTATTCCTAACCCATGGTCCAACTCTAACCCTTGCCTTAACCCAAGACTCATCCCTAATCTTCACCTCTGGCCTAACCTAAACCTAAACCTTAAATTCTGGGATAACCTAACTTTAACTGCTGGACTAACCCTATTTCTAGCTCCTGTTCTGACCCTACCTCCTGTTTTAACTCTATTCCTAACCCATGGTCTACCCCCCTAACCATAGCCTTAACCCAGGAGCCAACCCTAATCCTCACCTCTGGTTTAACCTAAACCTTAAATTCTGGCTTAACCTAACTTTAACTGCTGGACTAACCCTATTTCTAGCATCTGGTCTGACCCTAACTCCTGTTTTAACTCTATTCCTAACCCATGGTCTAACCCTAACCTTAGCCTTAACCCCAGACCCAACCCTGATCCTCACCTCTGGCTTAATCTAAACCTTAAATTCTGGCTTAACCTAAGTTTAACTGCTGGATTAACCCTATTTCAAGCCCCTGGTCTGAACCTTACTCCTGCTTTAACTCTATTCCTAACCCATGGTGTAACCCTAACCCTAGCCTTAACCCAGGACCGAACCCTAATCCTCACCTCTGGCTTAACCTAAACCTTAAATTCTGGCTTAACCTAACTTTAACTGCTGGACTAACCCTATTTCTAGCATCTGGTCTGACCCTAACTCCTGTTTTAACTCTATTCCTAACCCATGGTCTAACCCTAACCTTAGCCTTAACCCCAGACCCAACCCTGATCCTCACCTCTGGCTTAATCTAAACCTTAAATTCTGGCTTAACCTAAGTTTAACTGCTGGATTAACCCTATTTCAAGCCCCTGGTCTGAACCTTACTCCTGTTTTAACTCTATTCCTAACCCATGGTCTAACCCTAACCCTAGCCTTAACCCAGGACTCATCCCTAATCCTCACCTCTGGCGTCACCCAAAAATAAACCTTAAATTCTGGGATAACCTAACTTTAACTGCTGGACTAACCCTAATTCTAGCTTCTGGTCTGACCCTAACTCCTGTTTTAACTCTATTCCTAACCCATGGTGTAACCCTAACCCTAGCCTTAACCCAGGACCCAACCCTAATCCTCACCTCTGGCTTAACCTAAACCTTAAATTCTGGCTTACCTGGGTTAAACTGCTGGACTAACCCTATTTTTATCCCCTAGTTTTAAACTAACTCCTGTTTTTTCTCTATTCCAAACCCATGGTCTAACCCTAACCCTAGCCTTAACCCAGGACCCAACCCTAATACTAACCTCTGGCTTAACCTAAACCTTAAATTCTTCGATAACCTAACTTTAACTGCTGTACTAACCTTATTTTTAGCTCCTGGTCTGACCGTAACTCCTGTTTTATCTCTATTGATAAGCCATGGTCTAACCCTAACCCTAGTCTTAACCCAGAACCCAACCCTAATCCTCACCTCCGGCTTAACCTAAACCTTAAATTCTGGCTTAACCTAGGTTAAACTGCTGGACTAACCCTATTTCTAGCCCCTAGTTTTAAACTAACTCCTGTTTTTACTCTATTCCTAACCCATGGTCCAACTCTAACCCTTGCCTTAACCCAAGACTCATCCCTAATCTTCACCTCTGGCCTAACCTAAACCTAAAGCTTAAATTCTGGGATAACCTAACTTTAACTGCTGGACTAACCCTATTTCTAGCTCGTGGTCTGACCCTAACTCCTGTTTTAACTCTATTTCTTACCCATGGTGTAACCCTAACCCTAGCCTTATCCCAGGACCCAACCCTAATCCTCACCTCTGGCTTAACCTGAACCTTAAATTCTGGCTTATTCTAAGTTTAACTGCTGGACTAACCCAATTTCTAGCACCTGGTATGACCCTAACTCCTGCTTTAACTATATTCCTAACCCATGGTGTAACCCTAACCCTAGCCTTAACCCAGGACCCAACCCTAATCCTCACCTCTGGCTTAACCTAAACCTTAAATTCTGGCTTAACCCAGGTTAAACTGCTGGACTAACCCTATTTCTAGCCCCTAGTTTTAAACTAACTCTTGTTTTTACTCTATTCCTAACCCATGGTGTAACCCTAACCTTAGCCTTAACCCAGGACTCATCCCTAATACTAACCTCTGGCCTAACCTAATTCTTAAATTCTGGGATAAACTAACTTTAACTGCTGGACTAACCCTATTTCTAGCTAGTGGTCTGACCCTAACTCCTGTTTTAACTCTATTACTAACCCATTGTCTAACCTTAACCTTAGCCCTAACCCAGGACCCAACCCAATCCTCACCTCTGGCTTAATCTAAACCTTAAATTCTGGCTTAACCTAAGATTAACTGCTGGGCAAACCCTATTTCTAGCCTTTGGTCCGACTCTAACTCCTGTTTTAACTCTATTCCTAACCCATGGTCCAACCCTAACCCTAGCCTTAACCCAGGACCCAACCCAAATGCTCACCTCTGACTTAACCTAAACCTTAAATACTGGCATAACCTAACTTTAACTGCTGAACTAACCCTATTTCTATCTCCTGGTCTGACCCTAACCATTGTTTTAACTCTATTCCTAACCCATGGTCCAACCCTAACCCAAGCCTTAACCCAGGACCCAACCCAAATGCTCACCTCTGGCTTAACCTGAACCTAAAATTCTGGCTTAAAGGGGTGGTTCACCCATTTTTTTTAATTTTCTGTATGAGTTCTACTTACCATTCTAGGCGTTTTCTCCATTGGCTTCTGTTTCCATTTCTGGCACTGAGCGGCGCTATCCTGCACGCTCAGTGCCTGTCACATGACCCCCTAGAGCTGTGGCTGCCAGTATCCTCGGCAATTCCGGGCTCTCAAACTTGTAGGGTACGTCAGAGGAGGCTGGCACCACTCAGATTCAGTGACAGGGCTGTGGGCGGTGACTACCGCACGGCACAGCCCAGCATCGAGGGGAGGAGCCGGAGGACGTCAGTGTGGAACCGGCTAAGAGTCCTGCAGATTGTGAGGCACGGGGCGCCGGTTTGCAGTACAGGGGGGTTTTTTAGCTGAAATCCCCCCCTGCACGTAAGTATCTGATCACACTCTCCACCCGCGCGCTCTGCTGCGATGTCAGGAGAGCAGCCGGTGTCGGGCAGTGTGATCATGTGCTCCTCCCAGCAGCACTGCAGGAAGCAGCAAGACACTGACAGGCATGTCACCGCTGTGCTCTGCCATCTGTCCTGCTGCATGGGACCAACTGTCTGCACTCTGTCACCTGCACCACAAGTCACAGAGTGGAGACAGTTAATGACAGAGCACCTCTGCCCCCCCTTCTTTCCCCACTCTCTTCTCTCCCCCCACTCTTCTCCCCCTCCCCTATTCCCCCTCTTCTCTGCCCCCCTCTTATCCCCCTCTCCTCTCCCACCTCTTTTCCCTCGCTCTCGCACTCTTTTCCCTCGCTCTCGCTCTCTTTTCCCTCGCTCTCGCTCTCTCCCCCCCTTCGCTCTCTTTTCTCCCCCTTTTGCTCTGTTTCCCCCCCTTTGCTCTCTTTTCCCCCCCTTCGCTCTCTTCCCCCCTCGCTCTCTTTCCCCCCTCGTTCTCTTTCCCCCCTCGCTCTTTTTCCCCCCTTGCTCTCTTCCTTCCTCGCTCTCTTTCCCCCCTCGCTCTCTTCCCCCCTCGCTCTCTTTCCCCCCCTCACTCTCTTCCCCCCTTGCTTTCTTTCCCTCACTCGCTCTCTTTCCCCCCTCGCTCTCTTTTCCTCCCCCCCTTGCTCTCTTTTCCTCCCCCCCGCCCTAGCTCTCTTTTCCTCCTCCCCACCCTTGCTCTCTTTTCCTCCCCCCCTTGCTCTCTTTTCCTCCCCCCTTCACTCTCTTCCCCCCCTTGCTCTCTTTTCCTCCCCTCACTCGCTCTCTTTTCCTCCCCCCCTCGCTCTCTTTTCATCCCCCCCTCGCTCTTTTTTCCTCCCACCCTCGCTCTCTTTTCCTCCCCCCGTTGCTCTCTCTCTTTTTCCTCGCTCTCTCCTGGCATGGTCAGTACAGAAATCTCTCCATCGTGGAGGGGTGAGAGGGAGTAATAAACATGGAGTCCCTACTGTGTCTGTGTATTTATTTCTAATAAAGTATTTTTCTCTGTGTGATGTCTTTTTTTTTTTAAACCCTTTATTGAAGATTCCTAATGGCCAGGTCAAACTTGGCCTGATATTAAGAATCTCGGGCTTTATACCAGCTGGTAAAACATAGCTGGTATTAACCCCTTATTACCCAGCGTGCCACCTGCCACCAGGGCCACTGGAAGAGATGGATACAGCGCCAGAAGATGGCACTTCTATGAAAGCGCCATTTTTTGGGGCGGCTGTGGACTGCAATTCGCAGCGGGAGGCCCAGAAAGTTTGGGCACCCTGCACTGCAGATTTCAATCCCCAGCTGCCTAGTTGTACCTGGCTGGACTCAAAAAATCGGCGAAGCCCACGTCTTTTTTTTTTTAATTATTTCATGAAATTCATGAAATAAAAAAAAAAAGAATGGCTTCTCTATATTTTTGGTTCCCAGCCGTGTACAATTAGGCAGCTGGTGGTTGGGGGCAGCCCGTAGCTGACTGCTGTACCTGGCTAGCATACAAAAATATGGCGAAGCCCACGTCATTTTTTTTAAAAAAAGTTTTCAGGCAAAAACCTTTATAAAAAAAAAATGCTTCCCTGGATTTCTATTGCCAGTGAAAGTAACACCAAGCAGCGGGGGTTAGCAGCCAGTAGCTGCTTGGGTTACCCTTAGCAATAGAAAATGCAGCGGGAGCCCACAAACAATGTGATTTTTTGTTTTTTTTTATTTTTAATGAATTTTTTAAAAAAAAAATCGACATGGGCTTTGCTCATCGAGCACCAGAGCATTTTACTGCTCAATTCATCCCAAGTAATCAGATGACTCCAGTGTCGGCCGATTACTTGTTCTGTGTCCCCCTGCATCCATTGCAGCGTGTACAGGCTGTGAGGTCAGCGGAGTTCAGTCCAGCACTGGAGTCAGCTGATCTGAACTCAGCTGAACTCCAGCCTGCACACGCTGCGATGGATGCAGGGGGACATAGAACAAGTAAGGTGTAAGCCACACGGCGAGAAAAACAGTGCGAGTGGAGTGCAATAAAACATCGCATTCCACTCGGACCAATATTAGCCTGTGTGTCAGCACACATGAGCAATTATTTTCTCAGCCCTAATTGGACCGAGAAAACAATCGCAGCATGCTACAACTGTAATGCAAGACTCTCTCTTTTACCCATTCAAGTGTATGTGGTGAGAGAAAAATCGCACTGCACTTGCGGTACATCGGTGGACTATGGAGGAGAGAGGGAGAGAAATCCCTCCCCCCCTCCTCAGTGCTGGCCCACCCCTCGAGTGGCGGATCGCCCCCCGCAGCTGAGGTCTGCTCGCACAGTCGGACCTCAGTCAAAGGGACACACGCATGACACTCAGCTCTGCTGTACTGAGCGTGAGCCAAGTGTAAAGCGAGGGGATCGCAGTAATCCCCGTGTGGCCCCAGCCTGATCGGCCGACACTTGAGTCAGCTGATCTGAACTCAGCTGAACTCCTGTACACACAGCCCGCATGCACAGCCCGCACACGGTCACATGTGATCGGCAGCAGGCAGTGACTGCTGTTAAGGCTACATTCACATGACCGTTCCGTTTTTGCAGGCCACAAAAAACGGTCCTTTATTTTTCACGGATGCATCCTAGTGGCATCCGTGTGACATCTGCGTGCCTTCCGGTTTTTTTTCGGACCGCAAAAAACGGAAGCATCAAGAAAGATAAATAGATGAGTAGCCATAGAGATGGATAGATATAGAGATAGAGGGATGAATGAATGAATGAATGAATGAATAGAGGGCTGGATGGATAGATAGATAGATAGATAGATAGATATATAGATAAGAAAGACATATATAATGTCCTACCCCCCTGCATATTCTAAGCTGGCACCCTTTTGTGACTTTCATGTGGCACTAAGGTGCTTAGTCTTGTATTTAGCCAAAAAATAAATAAAAAAATGACATGCGGTCCCCCTATCTTTTGTAGCCAGCTAGGGTAAAGCAAACGGCTGCAGCCTGCAAACCACAGCTGGCAGCTTCACCATGGCTGGTAATCCAAAACAGAGGGCACCCCATGCTGTTATTTTAAATTAACTAAATAATTTAAAACAAAAAACACGGGGTCCCCCGAAATTGGATCACCAGCCAAGGTAAAGCGGACAGCTGTGGTCTGGTATTCTCAGACTAGGGAGGTTCACCGTTATTGGACACTCCCCAGCCTAAAAATAGCAGGCTGCAGCCGCCCCAGAAGTAGCGCATCCATTGGATGTGCCAGTCCTGGTGCTTCGCGCCAGCTCATCCCGTTGCCCTGATGCAGTGGAAAACGGGGTAATATATGGGGTTAATACCAGATGTGTAATGTCACCTGGCATCAAGCCCTGGAGTTAGTGATGTCAGGCGTGTATCAGATACCCGACATCACCAACCCAGGCAGTAAAAAAAAAAAAAAAATAGACAACAAACACATTTTTATTTGAAAAAACACTCCCCAACACATTCCCTCTTTCACCAATTTATTAGAAAGAAAAACAAATCCAGGTCTGGTGTAATCCAAGGGGGTCCCACGATGATCCATACCATAGTCAATGTCCCAGTCAATGAAAAACAGAATGTTCCCTATTTGCTGGGAGAGCTGTGCAGTGACCTGAGTTAACATCAATAGGTCAGCCCAGGTCACTGCAGGGCATGACGAGTGCTGCTATCAGGAGGTTAGCGAGGTATATTAATTGCGATGATCGCTGAACTCCTGACAGCAGCGCTGTCACCGAGTTCAATGACCGCCGCCTTCACAAAGTATCACGAGCGGCCCGTGACGTCACCACTAGTCACAGTCTCGGGTCGACAGCGAGAGGTGATGTGACAAGCGGCGGGCATAGAAGGCAGTGACGACCGCTGACGTCAGGAGGGCAGGACTTCATCACCGTAGGTAATGAAATTACTAACCTCCTGACGGCAGCGCTTGTCATCCCCGCGGCTGCTGACACTGCAGTGCGGGCCGCTGCTGAGACTGCTGAGCGGGCAGCCGCGGGGCTGGGGCTGGAGCGGGACACTGACTGTACGGTCACCCAACGGAAGTCACATGGAAGTGCTTCTGTGTTGCTTCCGTGAATTTTGCGGACCCATTGACTTGTATTGAGTCACAGTTCGTTATTACGGAACAGAATAGGACATGTTCCATAATAACGGAGCGGACATACGGCATCCGATCTGTTTTTTTTGTAGGATCGGATGCACATGGAAGTGCTACCGTGTACCATCCGATCCTACACAAAAGACATTGAAAAGATGGTCCTGTCTGAGGGGCCGCAAAAAAACAGGAACTGACCAGGACAAACGGAACGGTCGTGTGAATGAGCCCACCTGCAGCCATTGCAGCGTGTGCGGGCTGTGAGATCAGGAGTCAGCTGACTCCAGTGCCGGCCGATAAATTCTGCGTCCCGCTGCAGAAGGATCCGGTAAAATACAGTTGCATGCACTGCACATTTAATCCACAGGATCCGGTCATATGCGGTTTGCGGATAATACGAACGACACACAGACGAGGCAAGAGGGAAAAAAGCAATCTCTTCACCCCGTCACTTTTTTTTCCCCAATTATTTTTTTCACATGTTGCGCCGGCTAATAATCATAATTTCTGTACACACACTCACACACACACACTTTCTTCCCCTGGTTGTGCAGAGCTGGGAGCTGCTGCTGTCTCTGTGTGATTTCTCTCACTGCATCCACACAGGGAAGAGGCAGGGAGGAGGCTTTGGGTGAAGATCTGAGGGGGGTGTTACACACAGTGGGTATGTTAGATAAGCTAGACACCGCCCTAGAGCCACAAAGAATTCTGGGACTTGTAGGAACTGAACACAGGAAGTCAGAGGAGAAATTAACCCCATCAGAGCTGGAGCCAGCAATGAGCATGTGCTGCTAGTGCACAATAAAACGTAATTTTTCTTAAAAAAACATAATAGATGTGTTGAGGGGCACATATTAGCAAGATTTATCAGAAAAAAAAATGAGTTTTGGTAACTGGACAACTTCTTTAACCTAAGTTTAACTGCTGGACTAACACTATTTCTAGGCTCCTGGTCTGAACCTAACTCCTGTTTTAACTCTATTCCTAACCCATGGTGTAACCCTAACCCTAGCCTTAACCCAGGATTCAACGCTAATCCTAATCTCTTGCTTAACCTAAACCTTAAATTCTGGATTAACCTAGGTTAAGCTTCTGGACTAATCCTATTTCTAGCCCCTAGTTTTAAACTAACTCCTGTTTTTATTCTACGCCTAACCCATGGTCTAACCCTAAGCCTAGCCTTAACCCAGGACTCATCTCTAATCCTCACCTCTGACCTAACCCAAACCTAAACCTTAAATTGTGGAATAACCTAACTTTAACTGCTGGACTAACCCTATTTCTAGCTCCTGGTCTGACCCTAACTCCTGTTTTAACTCTATTCCTAACCCATGGTGTAACCCTATCCCTAGCCTTAACCCAGGACCCAACCCTAATCCTCACCTCTGGCTTAACCTAAACCTTAAATTCTGGCTTACCTAGATTACACTGCTGGACTAACCCAATTTCTAGCCCCTAGTTTTAAACTAACTCCTGTTTTTACTCTATTCCTAACCCATGGTCTAACCCTAAGCCTAGCCTTAACCCAGGACTCATTTCTAATCCTCAACTCTGACCTAACCCAAACCTAAACCTTAAATTCTGGCTTAACCTAAGTTTAACTGCTGGACTAACCCTATTTCTAGCTCCTGGTCTGACCCTAACTCCTGTTTTAACTCTATTCCTAAACCATGGTCTAACCCTAACCCTAGCCTTAGCCTAGGACCCAACCCTAATCCTCACCTCTGACTTAACCTAACTCTTAAATACTGGGATAACCTAAATTTAACTGCTTGACTAACCCTATTACTAGCTCCTGGTCTGACTTTAACTCCTGTGTTAACTCTATTCCTAACCCATGGTCCAACCCTAACCCTAGCCTTAACCCAGGACTCAACCTTAATCCTCACCTCTGACCTAACCCAAACCTAAACCTTAAATTCTGGGATAATCTAACTTTAACTGCTGGACTAACCCTATTTCTAGCTCGTGGTCTGACCCTAACTCCTGTTTAACTCTATTACTAACCCATGGTGTAACCCTAACCCTAGCCTTAACCCAGGACCCAACCCTAATCTTCACATCTGGCTTAACCTAAACCTTAAATTCTGGCTTAACCTAGGTTAAACTGCTGGACTAATCCTATTTTTAGCCCCTAGTTTTAAACTTACTCCTGTTTTTACTCTATTCCTAACCCATGGTCTAACCCTAACCCTAGCCTTAACCCAGGAGTCATCTCTAATCCTCACCTCTGACCTAACCCAAACCTAAACCCTAAATTGTGGGATAACTTAACTTTAACTGCTGGACTAACCCTATATCTAGATCCTGGTCTGACCCTAAATCCTTTTTTAACTCTATTCCTAAACCATTGTCTAACCCTAACCCTATCCTTAACCCAGGACTCAACCCTAATCCTCACCTATGGCTTAACCTAAAGCTTAAATACTAGGATAACCTAACTTTAACTGCTGGACTAACCCTATTTCTAGCTCCTGGTGTGACCCCAACTCCTGTTTTAAATATATTACTAACCCATGGTCTAAGCCTAACCCTAGCCTTAACCCAGGACCCAACCCTAATCCTCACCTCTGGCTTAACCTAAACCTTAAATTCTTGATTAACCTAGGTTAAAGTGCTGGACTAACCCTATTTCTAGCTGCTGTTCTGACCCCAACTCCTGATTTAACACTATTCCTAACCCATGGTGGAACCCTAACCCTAGCCTTAACCCAGGAGTCAACCTTAATCCTCACCTCTGGCCTAACCCAAACCTAAATCTTAAATTCTGGGATAATCTAACTTTAACTGCTGGACTAACCCTATTTCTAGCTCGTGGTCTGACCCTAACTCCTGCTTTAATTCTATTCCTAACCCATGGTGTAACCCTAACCCTAGCCTTAACCCAGGACCCAACCCTAATGTTCACATCTGGCTTAACAAAAACCTTAAATTCTGGCTTAACCTAGGTTAAACTGCTGAACTAATCCGATTTTTAGCCCCTAGTTTTAAACTAACTCCTGTTTTTACTCTATTCACAACCCATGGTCTAACCCTAACCATAGCCTTAACCCAGGACTCATCTCTAATCCTCACCTCTGGCCTAACCCAAACCAAACCTTAAATTCTGGGATAACCTAACTTTAACTGCTGGACTAATTCTATTTCTAGCTTGTGGTCAGACCATAACTCCTGTTTATACTCTATTACTAACCAATGGTCTAACCTCAACCCTAGCCTTAACCCAGGACCCAACCCTAATCCTCACCTCTGGCTTAACCTAAACCTTAAATTCTGGCTTAACCTAAGTTTAACTGCTGGACTAACCCTATTTCTAGCTCGTGGTCTGACCCTAACTCCTGTTTTAACTGTATTCCTAACCCATGGTGTAACCCTAGCCTTAACTCAGGACTCAACTCTAATCCTCACCTCTGGCCTAACCCAAACCTAAACCTTAAATTCTGGGATAACCTAACTTTAAATGACGGACAAACCCTATTTCTAGCTCGAGGCCTGACCCTAACTCCTGTTTTAACTCTATTACTAACCCATGGTCTAACCCTAGTCTTATTCCAAGACCCAACCCTAATCCTCACCTCTGGCTTAACCTAAACCTTAAATTCTGGCTTAATTTAAGATTACTGCTGGGCAAACACTATTGTAGGCCCCTGGTCTGACCCTAACTCCTGCTATAACTCTATTCCTAACCCATTTTGTAACCCTAACCCTAGCCTTAACCCAGTACCCAACCC
This sequence comes from Anomaloglossus baeobatrachus, assembly GCF_048569485.1. Classification (NCBI taxonomy): domain Eukaryota; kingdom Metazoa; phylum Chordata; class Amphibia; order Anura; family Aromobatidae; genus Anomaloglossus; species Anomaloglossus baeobatrachus. The sequence goes on along the minus strand of NC_134353.1, from coordinate 414,658,311 downwards.
TAATCCTCACCTCTGGCTTAACCTAAACCTTAAATTCTGGCTTAACCTAGGTTAAACTGATGGACTAACCCTATTTCTAGCCACTAGTTTTAAACAAACTCCTATTTTTACTTTATTCCTAACCCATGGTTTAACCCTAACCCTAGCCTTAACCGAGGACCCAACCCTAATCCAATTTAACCTAAACCTTACATTCTGGGATAGCCTAACTTTAACTGCTGGACTAATCCTATTTCTAGCTGGTGGTCTGACCCTAACTCCTGTTTTAACTCTATTCTTAACCAATGGTCTAACCGTAACCCTTGCCTTAACCCAGGACCCATCTCTAATCCTCACCTCTTACTTAACCTAAACATTAAATACTGGGATAACCCAACTTTAACTGCTGGACTAACCCTATTTCTAGCTCCTGGTCTGACCCTAACTCCTGTTTTGGCTCTATTCCTAACCCATGGTTCAACCCTAACCCTACCCTTAACCCAGGACCCAACCCTAATCTTCAAATCTGGCTTAACCTAAACCTTAAATTCTGGCTTAACCTAGGTTAAACTGCTGGACTAATCCTATTTTTAGCCCCTAGTTTTAAACTTACTCCTGTTTTTACTCTATTCCTAACCCATGGTCTAACCCTAACCCTAGCCTTAACCCAGGAGTCATCTCTAATCCTCACCTCTGACCTAACCCAATCCTAAACCCTAAATTGTGGGATAACTTAACTTTAACTGCTGGACTAACCCTATATCTAGATCCTGGTCTGACCCTAAATCCTTTTTTAACTCTATTCCTAAACCATTGTCTAACCCTAACCCTATCCTTAACCCAGGACTCAACCCTAATCCTCACCTATGGCTTAACCTAAAGCTTAAATACTAGGATAACCTAACTTTAACTGCTGGACTAACCCTATTTCTAGCTCCTGGTGTGACCCCAACTCCTGTTTTAAATATATTACTAACCCATGGTCTAACCCTAACCCTAGCCTTAACCCAGGACCCAACCCTAATCCTCACCTCTGGCTTAACCTAAACCTTAAATTCTTGATTAACCTAGGTTAAAGTGCTGGACTAACCCTATTTCTAGCTGCTGTTCTGACCCCAACTCCTGATTTAACACTATTCCTAACCCATGGTGGAACCCTATCCCTAGCCTTAACCCAGGAGTCAACCTTAATCCTCACCTCTGGCCTAACCCAAACCTAAATCTTAAATTCTGGGATAATCTAACTTTAACTGCTGGACTAACCCTATTTCTAGCTCGTGGTCTGACCCTAACTCCTGCTTTAATTCTATTCCTAACCCATGGTGTAACCCTAACCCTAGCCTTAACCCAGGACCCAACCCTAATGTTCACATCTGGCTTAACAAAAACCTTAAATTCTGGCTTAACCTAGGTTAAACTGCTGAACTAATCCGATTTTTAGCCCCTAGTTTTAAACTAACTCCTGTTTTTACTCTATTCATAACCCATGGTCTAACCCTAACCATAGCCTTAACCCAGGACTCATCTCTAATCCTCACCTCTGGCCTAACCCAAACCAAACCTTAAATTCTGGGATAACCTAACTTTAACTGCTGGACTAATTCTATTTCTAGCTTGTGGTCAGACCATAACTCCTGTTTATACTCTATTACTAACCAATGGTCTAACCTCAACCCTAGCCTTAACCCAGGACCCAACCCTAATCCTCACCTCTGGCTTAACCTAAACCTTAAATTCTGGCTTAACCTAAGTTTAACTGCTGGACTAACCCTATTTCTAGCTCGTGGTCTGACCCTAACTCCTGTTTTAACTGTATTCCTAACCCATGGTGTAACCCTAGCCTTAACCCAGGACTCAACTCTAATCCTCACCTCTGGCCTAACCCAAACCTAAACCTTAAATTCTGGGATAACCTAACTTTAAATGACGGACAAACCCTATTTCTAGCTCGAGGTCTGACCCTAACTCCTGTTTTAACTCTATTCCTAAACCATTGTCTAACCCTAACCCTATCCTTAACCCAGGACTCAACCCTAATCCTCACCTCTGGCTTAACCTAAACCTTAAATTCTGGCTTAACCTAAGTTTAACTGCTGGACTAACCCTATTTCTAGCCCCGTGTCTGACCCTAACTCGTGCTTTAACTCTATTCCTAACCCATGGTGTAACCCTAACCCTAGCCTTTAGCCAGGACTCAACCCTAATCCTCACCTTTGGCCTAACCCAAACCTAAACCTTAAATTCTGGGATAACCTAACTTTAACTGCTGGACTAACCCTATTTCTAGCTCGTGGTCTGACCCTATCTCCTGTTTTAACTCTATTACTAACCAATGGTCTAACCTCAACTTTAGCCTTAACCCAGGACCCAACCCTAATCCTCACCTCTGGCTTAATCTAAACCTTAAATTCTCGCTTAACCTAAATTTAAGTGCTGGACTAACCCAATTTCTAGCCCCTGGTCTGACCCTAACTCCTGTTTTAACTCTATTCCTAAACCATTGTCTAACCCTAACCCTAGCCTTAACCCAGGACCCAACCCTAATCCTCACCTCTGGCCTAACCTAAACCTTAAATTCTGGCATAACCTAAGTTTAACTGCTGGACTAACCCTATTTCTAGCCCCTGGTCTGACCCTAACTCTTGCTTTAACTCTATTCCTAACCCATGGTGTAACCCTAACCCTAGCCTTAACCAAGGACTCAACCCTAATCCTCACCTGTGGCCTAACCCAAACCTAAACCTTAAATTTTGTGATAACCTAACTTTAACTGCTGGACTAACCCTATTTCTAGCTCTTGGTCTGACCCTAACTCCTGTTTTAACTCTAATACTAACCCATGGTCTAACCCTAACCCTAGCCTTAACCCAGGATTCAACGCTAATCCTCATCTCTTGCTTAACCTAAACCTTAAATTCTGGATTAACCTAGGATAAGCTGCTGGACTAATCCTATTTCTAGCCCCTAGTTTTAAACTAACTCCTGTTTTTACTCTATTCCTAACCCATGGTCTAACCCTAACCCTAGCCTTAACCCAGGACCCAACTCTAATCCTCACCTCTGGCTTAATCTAAACCTTAAATTCTCGCTTAACCTAGGTTAAACTGCTGGACTAACCCAATTCCTAGCCCCTAGTTTTAAACTAACTCCTGTTTTTACTCTATTCCTAACCAATACTCTAACTCTAACCCTAGCCTTAACCCAGGACTCAACCCTATTTCTCACCTCTGGCTTAACCTTAACCTTAAATTCTGGCTTAACCTACGTTTAACTGCTGGACTAACCCTATTTCTAGCTCCTGGTCTGACCCTAACTCCTGTTTTAACTCTATTCCTAATCCATGGTGTAACCCTAACCCTAGCCTTATCCCAGGACCCAACCCTAATCCTCACCTCTGGCTTAACCTAAACCTTAAATTCTGGCTTACCTAGGTTACACTGCTGGACTAACCCAATTTCTAGCCCCTAGTTTTAAACTAACTCCTGTTTTTACTCTATTCCTAACCAATACTCTAACCCTAACCCTAGCCTTAACCCAGGACTCAACCCTATTTCTCACCTCTGGCTTAACCTTAACCTTAAATTCTGGCTTTACCTACGTTTAACTGCTGGACTAACCCTATTTCTAGCTCCTGGTCTGACCCTAACTCCTGTTTTAACTCTATTCCTAACCCATGCTCTAACCCTAACCCTAGCCTTAACCCAGGACCCAACCCTAATCCTCACCTCTGGCTTAACCTAAACCTTAAATACTGGGATAACCTAACTTTAACTGCTGGACTAACCCTATTTCTAGCTCGTGGTCTGACCCTATCTCCTGTTTTAACTCTATTACTAAACAATGGTCTAACTTCAACCCTAGCCTTAACCCAGGACCCAACCCTAATCCTCACCTCTGGCTTAACCTAAACCTTAAATTCTGGCTTAACCTAAGATTAACTGCTGGACTAACCCTATTTCTAGCCCCTGGTCTGACCCTACCTCTTGCTTTAACTCTATTCCTAACCCAGGGTGTAACCCTAACCCTAGCCTTAACCTTAACCCAGGACCCAACCCTAATCCTCACCTCTGGCTTAACGTAAACCTTAAATTCTGGCTTAACCTAAGTTTAACTGCTGGAATAACCCTATTTCTAGCTCCTGGTCTTTCCCTAACTCCTGTTTTAACTGTATTCCTAACCCATGGTCTAACCCTAACCCTAGCCTTAACCCAGGATTCAACGCTAATCCTCATCTCTTGCTTAACCTAAACCTTAAATTCTGGATTAACCTAGGATAAGCTGCTGGACTAATCCTATTTCTAGCCCCTAGTTTTAAACTAACTCCTGTTTTTACTCTATTCCTAACCCATGGTCTAACCCTAACCCTAGCCTTAACCCAGGACCCAACTCTAATCCTCACCTCTGGCTTAACCTGAACCTTGAATTCTGGCTTAACCTAGGATAAACTGCTGGACTAACCCTATTTCTAGCTCCAAGTTTTAAACTAACTCCTGTTTTTACTCTATTCCTAACCCATGGTGTAACCCTAACCCTAGCCTTAATCCAGGACTCAACCCTAATCCTCACCTCTGGCCTAACCCAAACTTAAACCTTAAATTCTGGGATAACCTAACTTTAACTACTGGACTAACCCTATTTGTAGCTCGAGGTCTGACCCTATCTCCTGTTTTAACTCTATTACTAACCAATTGTCTAACCTCAACCCTAGCCTTAACCCAGGACCCAACCCTAATCCTCACCTCTGGCTTAACTTAAACCTTAAATTCTCGCTTAACCTAAATTTAAGTGCTGGACTAACCCTATTTCTAGCCCCTGGTCTGACCCTAACTCCTGCTTTAACTCTATTCCTAACCCAGGGTGTAACCCTAACCCTGGACCTAACCCAGGACCCAACCCTAATCCTCACCTCTGGCTTAAAACAAACCTTAAATTCTGGCTTAACCTAAGTTTAAGTGCTGGACTAACCTTATTTCTAGCTCCTGGTGTGACCCTAACTCTTGTTTTAACTCTATTCCTAACCCATGGTCTAACCCTAACCCTAGCCTTATCCCAGGACCCAACTCTAATCCTCACCTCTGGCTTAACACATGAGATAGCACTTACGTGGTCTACTACATTTAATGCCCGTGCGGTCTCGGGTATGTTGGGGAGACCACCCAGCATATCCGGGACCGCATAAGTCGGCACAAATCGGATATCAGGTGTGGTAACTTTTTGTTACCCATACCCCATCATTTTCTTACAGCAGGGCACCAAATTTCCCAACTCAGATTTCAAGTCATCGACCATGTTGACACCATACGTAGGGGAGGTAATAGGGTTAAACGCCTGCATGACAGGGAGGCAATGTGGATACACAGGCTGGGTACACTTGAACCCTACGGCATGAACCGTAAATATGAGGCAGCTACCTAAATGATTCCCATTTACTCTGATGTCTGATGTTGGTCTATTTACTGTGGAATGATGGTACTTCCATTACAGTTTATCTATTGTCATACATATATATGAATGTGTTTGTGGGTATGTATATGTGTGTATATGTATTTATATATATATATATATATATATATATATGTGTGTATATGTATATATATGTACTCTCTTATTTGAACATGATTTGTCAATATAACAGTTTGGTGGTAGACAGGTATCTCTGAAGCCATGCATACAAACATGTATTATTTGCATTGTTCTTCCCATACTGATTATGTCTCTCTCTTCCTTGCAGAAACGCTAGTTATAATGGATAGCGAGCACCATCAATACTTCCATGGATAATTGCACCGCTCCATATGGCACCTTGGATAGACCACTCTTATCTTAGTCACTACCACGCACATAAACGGAGCTTCTGTAAACCTTCCCTAACGCTGGTTTCTCACAATCACATGATTTCAGCCACTTTGACGTCCTGCCTGTGAGCCGGGCTAGGAACGCGCAGTGCGCATGCGCAGTGTGCGTTCCACACACCCGACTTCCTGCGTTCCACTCACAGGAAGTAATACTCAGGTGTCCGCTTACACTTCCTTCTTAAATGCTCCACGCTGTACGCAGCTCACTGTGCAGGACCCTCACTCTGAACACATGTCCAGCGGTTGTTAGGTGAGTTTTGGATACCGACCGGCCTGTCTGTCTTTTGTCTGCAGTCTTTACATGCCTAGCCCCTTTGTTTAACCACTCTGCGTCTCTTCTCTCCTATTATCAAGGAAGGTCATATTCTCCCACCGGTCATACCGGATTCTCCCCTCCCTGGACCAGTTAGGATTGGTAATGTGTCCTTATACTGAACTTTAGTTTGTTTTTTCCTGCAGCCCACTTGTCCCACCTTATGTTTTCTACTTCTGTTATAGAATTATCCACATCTCTTTTACCTATGCTGGGGGGTCCAACAACTGACACAGTCCACAGTCATTTCTGCTTTCCTGAAAAGGTATAGATATTTAGCCGCAGCACTGCATACATTTCTTTACTATGTAGTTAAATCTTATGATTGGACATATATTTCCTTCTTTTCTCCTTTTATCCCTATGTGGAACCAGGATTTATTAACGGTACAATCGATAGGTTATGCCATGTATGACAATATTACCCAATATACGCTGTCTCATTGAAGACGTTGTGCCCATAGGTACTCTCTCTCATCTTCCTATGATGTGGTGTCATTTCCCTGTATGTCTAAGATAATCTCTAACACACATATATATATCTCTCTTTTGAGGTCTTGGAACCCCCTGTTCCCTTCACACTACTGCGTACAGTCTCAGTACCTGCAACATTGTTTTACTGCTCTGTATATTCATTACCCGAAGTCTGCATAAGTCACAGGTACCCTATATTCCACATTTCCGGTCCTCCTTTGTGTATTCATCTCTGTACACATGACAATGTTACAGGACAGACTATACTAACACATGTTTTTCCATTATAGAGAAAGGTATTGGAGAGACTCTCCGCAAAGTTTTTTTGCGGCTTAACTGCCATATGTCTTCACTTGTATCTATAAGTACATGGTGAGTGTTCTATACATTGACCCCACATTACCTTCTGCGCTCCTGTTTTTATTGTCTTTTCTCCTATTTCATTCCTGCTATTTCTTTTCTCCCTCTGCCCTTTACCATCCACCTTTCCTCTCTCTCTTTCCCTTTTTTTCTCATTATCCATTTCTACCATTCTCCTGTTTTTATTCCTTTTATTCCTCTTGATTCTTTGCATGGTCGGTCTTCCATTTACTCAGCCGCTCGCACATCCTCACTCCTAGTGGTAACTTTGCGAATAACCATTTTTCTAAAATCTCTTTTTCTTTCCCAAAAGTACAAAATACTCTAATAAAGTTTGATTTATATGACCTCTGTTGACAGATGATACCCCTGTTCACTCATATGTTTCCCATGGTTCCTCTACCTTGTATAAATCCTTGTCTATTTTGATTAGGGATGTTGGATGTTATTGTACATTGTTTTGAGATGTATATGTGATATTGATTTGTGTTATTTGCCACTATTAGATAAAAAGTCCATACTGACGAAGGCCTCCAGCCGAAACGTCAATAATTATTTTTGGACCAAGTACATATAATGAATATTGAACAAACTTGTCAATAAAGAAAAAAAAATTTGCATACAAATTACTGCATTATTGCCTCTTTGGGAGTGGTAGTGTGCCGGGGTTAAATTCTGGCTTAACCTAGGTTAAACTGCTGGACTAATCTTGTTTTAGCCCCTAGTTTTAAACTAACTCCTGTTTTTACTCTATTCCTAACCTATGGTCTAACCTTAACCCTAGCCTTAACCCAGGACTCATCTCTAATCCTCACCTCTGACCTAACCCAAACCTAAACCCTAAATTGTGGGATAACTTAAAATAAACTGCTGGACTAACCCTATTTCTAGCTCCTGGTCTGACCCTAACTCCTGTTTTAACTCTATTCCTAACCCATGGTCTAACCCTAACCCTAGCCTTAACCCAGGACCCAACCCTAATCCTCACCTCTGTCTTAACCTAATCCTTAAATACTGGGATAACCTAACTTTAACTGCTGGACTAACCCTATTTCTAGCTCGTGGTCTGACCCTATCTCCTGTTTTAACTCTTTTACTAACCAATGGTCTAACTTTAACCCTAGCCTTAACCCAGGACCCAACCCTAATCCTCACCTCTGGCTTAACCTAAACCTTAAATTCTGGCTTAACCTAAGTTTAAGTGCTGGACTAACCCTATTTCTAGCCCCTGGTCTGACCCTAACTCCTGCTTTAACTCTATTCCTAACCCAGGTTGTAACCCTAACCCTAGCCTTAACCCAGGACCCAACCCTAAACCTCACCTCTGGCTTAACGTAAACCTTAAATTCTGGCTTTACCTAAGTTTAACTGCTGGACTAACCCTATTTCTAGCTTCTGGTCTTTCCCTAACTCCTGTTTTAACTCTATTCCTAACCCATGGTCTAACCCTAACCCTAGCCTTAACCCAGGACCCAAATCTAATCCTCACCGCTGGCTTAATCCAAACCTTAAATTCTCGCATAACCTAGGTTAAACTGCTGAACTAACCCTATTTATAGCCACTAGTTTTAAACTAACTCCTGTTTTTACTCTATTCCTAACCCATGGTCTAACCCTAACCCTAGCCTTAACCCAGGACTCATCTCTAATTCTCACCTCTGACCTAACCCAAACCTAAACCTTAAATTGTGGGATGACCTAACTTTAACTGCTGGACTAAGCCTATTTGTAGCTCCTGGTCTGACCGTAACTCCTGTTTTAACTCTTTGACTAACCCATGGTCTAACCCTAGCGTTAACCCAGGACCAAACCTTAATCCTCACCTCTAGCTTAACCTAAACCTTAAATACTGGGATAACCTATCTTTAACTGCTGGACTAACCATATTTCTAGCTCCTGGTCTAACCCTAACTCCTGTTTTAACTCTATTCCTAACCCATGGTCTAACCCTAACCCTAGCCTTCACCCAGGATTCAACGCTAATCCTCATCTCTTGCCTAACCTAAACCTTAAATTCTGGATTAACCTAGGTTAAGATGCTGGACTAATCCTATTTCTAGCCCCTAGTTTTAAACTAACTCCTGTTTTTACTCTATTCCTAACCCATGGTCTAACCCTAACCCTAGCCTTAACCCAGGACTCATCTCTAATTCTCACCTCTGACCTAACCCAAACCTAAACCTTAAATTGTGGGATGACCTAACTTTAACTGCTGGACTAAGCCTATTTGTAGCTCCTAGTCTGACCGTAACTCCTGTTTTAACTCTATTACTAACCCATGGTCTAACGCTAGCCTTAACCCAGGACCCAACCTTAATCCTCACCTCTGGCTTAACCTAAACCTTAAATACTGGGATAACCTAACTTTAACTGCTGGACTAACCATATTTCTAGCTCCTGGTCTAACCCTAACTCCTGTTTTAACTCGATTCCTAAACCATGGTCTAACCCTAACCCTAGCCTTAACCCAGGATTCAACGCTAATCCTCATCTCTTGCTTAACCTAAACCTTAAATTCTGGATTAACCTAGGATAAGATGCTGGACTAATCCTGTTTCTAGCCCCTAGTTTTAAACTAACTCCTGTGTTTACTCTATTCCTAACCCATGGTCTAACCCTAACCCTAGCCTTAACCCAGGACTCATCTCTAATCCTCACCTCTGACCTAACCCAAACCTAAACCTTAAATTGTGGGATAACCTAACTTTAACTGCTGGACTAACCCTATTTCTAGCTCCTAGTCTGACCCTAACTCCTGTTTTAAATCTTTTCCTAACCCATGGTGTAACCCTAACCCAAACCTTATCCCAGGACCCAACCCTAATCCTCACCTCTGGCTTAACCTAAACCTTAAATTCTGGCTTACCTAGGTTACACTGCTGGACTAACCCTATTTCTAACCCCTAGTTTTAAACTAACTCCTGTTTTTACTCTATTCTTAACCCATGGTCCAACCCTAACCCTAGCCTTAACCCAGGACTCATCTCTATATCTCACCTCTGACCTAACCCAAATCTAAACCTTAAATTGTGGGATGAGCTAACTTTAACTGCTGGACTAAGCCTATTTCTAGCTCCTGGTCTGACCGTAACTCCTGTTTTAACTCTATTCCTATCCCATGGTCTAACCCTAACCCTAGCCTTAACCCAGGACCCATCCTTAATCCTCACCTCTGGCTTAACCCAAACCTAAACCTTAAATTGTGGGATAACCTAATTTTAACTGCTGGACTAACCCTATTTCTAGCTCCTGGTCTGACCCTAACTCCTGTTTTAAATCTTTTCCTTAAACTAAAACTTAAATACTAGGATAACCTAACTTTAACTGCTGGACTAACCCTATTTCTAGCTCCTGGTCTAACCCTAACTTCTGTTTTAACTCTATTCCTAACCCATGGTCTAACCCTAACCGTAGCCTTAACCCAGGACCCAACAGTAATCCTAACCTCTGGCCTAACCCAAACCTAAACCTTAAATTCTGGGATAACCTAACTTTAACTGCTGGACTAACCCTATTTCTAGCTTGTGGTCTGACATTATCTCCTGTTTTAACTCTATTACTAACCAATGGTCTAACCTCAACTCTAGCCTTAACCCAGGACCCAACCCTAATCCTCACCTCTGGCTTAACCTAAACCTTAAATACTCGCTTAAGCTAAATTAAAGTGGTGGACTAACCCTATTTCTAGCCCCTGGTCAGACCCTAACTCCGGCTTTAACTCTATTCCTAACCCAGGGGGTAACCCTAACCCTAGCCTTAACCCCGGACCCAACCCTAATCCTCACCTTTGGATTAACCTAAACCTTAAATTCTCGCTTAACCGAGGTTAAACTGCTGGACTAACCCTATTTCTAGCCCCTAGTGTGAGGCAAACCCTGGGATATGAAGATGAATTATGACTTCCAGTCATAATCGCTCTCATCACTCCATGGCAGTGCCCCCTCCCTTCTTGTTCTCAATGTCCACCATCTGGGAAGGTGTCACATCCCACTTACACCTCCAACAGCCATCTCCTGTGATATGGAAATGAGATGATGTGGGAACAATGGACACAGGATGACTCCCTGCCGTGACCCTGTGGTAGGGGCTGCTATCTAATTAGCAAGGCTATGGAAGTATCCAGACAGAACGACTCCAGTAAAAAATGGTTCATATCTCGCAAGCCATATTTCCGATAAATATGGCAACCATAAAAATGGTGTCTCCGCATGCGGACGATGCTGGCACACCCTTTTTATGGGAGCGGGAGCTTGGGAAATACCCCAGGCGTGATATCAGCCAATGGGGAACTAGTAGACAAGTCATGAAACCTCTCGTTCTGTAGCTAAATTCATAGCTGTCACAATGAGAGCGTCGGCGTCCGCCTACGACGCTCCCAGGCAAAGTTATGGCCCATATTCCATGTTGTGGATTGTCCATAACTCCAGCCAGGGGTGGAGCAGTGCTCCCTCTGAGGTCACGAAGGTAGGAGGGGACCCGGATTTGCCCAGGTTGATAACCCTACTTCGGCCATTTTCCAGTGTTCTTTCGCTGGGGGTCACGTGTAGGAAACATCTGTGGGAGTTCCTGGAAACCTGGTCTACAGCGCCCCCCTGTGGCCAGACGCACAAGGTAACTGATTGAATTGCATACCTGTTTGTAAACCATGCTTTATCTGTAACTGTACTCTGACATATGTATATTCTGTAGATTCCCTATTGTATATATTGTAGTTTCTAGTGTGCTTTAGGCTGATTAAATTATATAATTAATCTTGGGCTGTTCTGTTATCTCGATCTTGAATCCCACGTCTGTGTGTTCGGCTAATAGTTACCGTGAAGCGGTTGGTGGCAGCGAGTTGTGCCAAGGATTATTGTGGGGAGGCCAGTGAGATTCGGGGAGGTTTTATATATTCCGCCCGCGGAGGTCGGGGGAATATATACCCTACTCTCACCGGGGACCCTTCAATAATCGGCATAAGTAGTATAGCGGCCTCCTTGCTTATTGTTGGGCAATTCCATAATTGGCCTGACTATAAGAGGGGCGCTAGAGAGCGCGTCACGTGCTCTGTCTGTCGGTCGGGAGGTATAAAGGAGGGGTGACCCCCACTTGTTACCCCCCGATTGTGACGTACTGGTAGCCAGCGCGGGGGATTTCTGAGTGACCCCCCCGGTGGTTTGTGACATATTGGTGGCAAGCGGTGGGATCGAGATAATAGTGTGTGTGAGTGTGAGACCCATACTCCCAGACACTAAAGACTGCCTGCAGCAGCTGTGGCTGCTGGGGTCTTCAGACCAGCTCAACACTAGAGTGTCAGAGTGCAGATACTGTAAGGTGTGTGGAGGCATCAGGTGTCAGTTCTGTGTCAGTGACCAAAGTCTGCAACAATGGCTGAGAGCACCAGGAGCAAAGCCAAAGGAATGGCCGATGCTCAGGCCAGAGACGATGAGGAGGTTGTCCACGAGCCCTCCAGGAGCTCGACGCCAGAAAACCGTTCTGCAGAGGACAGCGCCCAACCTGGCAATTATGGACAGGATGAGGAGCAGCTCACCCAAGGGTCCTCAACGAGCCAGATGCCAGCCCTCCGCTCTGCAATGGACAGTGAAGCACCAGGCTCCGCAGCGGGCCGCAGATCACCACGTGCCATTCCACCGAGCCTGGGAGGCTCGGATAGCCTTCTTCAAATGGCTATGGCCCTTCTCCAGGCTGGAGACCGGGATACCTACGAGATACTCATGGCCGAGCGTGAGCGACAGGCAGCGCGTGACGCTGAGGCTGCGGAGCGGCAAGCAGTGCGTGAGGCTGCGGAGCGGCAAGCAGCACGTGAAGAGCGCCAGGCAGAGCGTGACTACCAGCTGCAGCTAGCTCAGCTCCGGCCCTCATCAGCCACACGTGACCTTCAAGACACCAAACTTCCAAAGGTCCGTGTTGAGGACTTCCCAGTGCTGGAGAAGGATGGAGACTTGGACTCTTTCTTGACTGCTTTTGAACGGACTTGCCTGCAGCACCATCTGGACAAGGACCAGTGGGCCAAATACCTGACCCCCCGTTTAAGGGGTAAGGCCCTGGATATCCTTGGGGACTTGCCTGCTGAGGCAGATCAGGGCTACGACACCATCAAGCGGGCCCTGATCCAACAGTACAACCTCACTCCAGAGTCCTACCGCAAGAAGTTCCGGAGCCTACAGAAGGGACCAAAGGACTCCTGGGCTGACCACCGGCGGGCACTTGCCCGAGCTGCCAACCACTGGACCCAAGGCCTGCAGCTTTCCACCGGACCGGAGATCCTGGACTTGTTCATCACGGAGCAACTCTTGTGGAATTGCCCTGAGGATCTCCGCCAGTTCATCCGAGACCAGAAGCCAAAGGGGTCCACGGCTACAGCTGCCCTGGCCGATGACTACACCAACAATCGGGCTCCTGAGGCCAGGAGAGCAGCCACCAGCAGCACCTGGAGAGGGGGTAAGACGAACTCTGCGACTGCCCCACCTGCCCCTAGACTGCAGGGGGTGTCCCCCTCAACTCCCCTCTCCAGGCCCGTGGCAGAACCAAGACGGTGCCACCAGTGCAACCTACCTGGACACTTCAAGGCCATGTGCCCTCAGCGTCCCAAGGCCCCGGCTCCGTCCCCGTCCCAAGGGCCGCCCAAGGTGTATTGTGTGGGTGGGGGTGGTGGTAGGTCCCTGGACAGCTTCCAACCTGTCACCGTCGGCCGGTCTGTGACCATGGGACTGCGAGACAGCGCCTCGGAGGTGACTCTGGTGCGGCCTGAGATGGTGTCCCCCCAAGACTTGATCCCTGGAAAAACCCTCGCTGTCTCCGGGATTGGAGGCATTGACCCGGCGCTGCCTGTTGCTGACATTTATGTGGACTGGGGCGCAGGGCGAGGGGTGAGGGAGGTGGGGGTAACTGATCGGATCCCCGCAAACGTGCTACTTGGGACAGATTTGGGGCAGATAACCTCCCAGTTTGGGCCCCAACCAAGGGCTGAACCTTCAGCCAGTACTGACAGGCCTCCGGACAATGTTAATGTGTTATCTATGAATGATGTAAGGGAGGAGGGAGTGAACTCTGATACTTCTGCTTGCATAGACACCATAGACACACACACAGCTGCAGCTGTGACAGGGGAGGGGGTCAGAGAAAGGTGTGACAATGCCTCTACAAGTAATCAGCCTGTGAGCTGGGATCTGTTGCCCTCTGCAAGGATAAGCAGAGAGCAGGGTGCTGCAGGGGGAGGACCAGTGTGTGGGGTGGGGGCTACCACAGCAAATGTGGGGTCCCCAGAGATTTCACAGCGGGGTTCTGTTGCTGCAGGAGGGGAACAGGCAGGTGAGATTGGGGCCGGTCCCGGAGCGGAAGTGCTCCCAGGTAAGATCTCGGTGCAGGGTTCCCCCACAACCGGGGTGTCAGGAAGCCAGGTAGGTCTGCCTGAACCGGCGACTTGGTCAGGAACGGAGGAGGAGCAGGCACGACCCACGGGCGCAGCGGCTGTGGCCGCTGTCACCCGCAGTGGGAGTGCTGGAAGCCAAGGGGCCTCCCGGAGGTCCGATAGCTCTTCCCCTCCTGACCAAGTGGCAGCCGAGTCAGGTGGAGGCCAGGACCCAGGTCCCGGGGTACTGACCGAAGATGTGACAGTCTCGTCGATTCTGGCCACATCTAGTCAGGGGTTTCAGGCAGCGTTAGAAGCTGACGACAGCCTGAAAGCTCTTAAGGAGCAGGCGGCACAGCCTCCCTCGGACTCGGACCCGGAGCGAGTGGTCTGGGACCAAGGACGGCTGTACCGGGCCACGGTCCAGCAGGGTTCACCGGAGGCGTGGCCCAGGGACCGACAGTTGGTGGTACCCTATCCGTTCCGGACGGAGTTGTTGCGGATCGCACATGAGATTCCGATGGCCGGACACCTAGGGATCGCTAAGACCAAGGCCAGGTTAAACCAGCATTTCTACTGGCCAAAAATGGGGGGCGATGTGGCTGCCTACTGCCGTTCGTGTGAAACCTGTCAGAGAGTGGGGAAGGCGGGGCCACACCCCAAAGCCCCACTGGTATCTCTGCCAATCATCGATGAGCCTTTCAGGAGGGTGGCTGTGGATCTGGTCGGCCCGCTGGCCATCCCCAGCAGCTCCGGGAAACGCTTCATACTGACGGTAGTGGACTATGCCACCCGGTACCCGGAAGCAGTGGCCTTGTCGTCCATTCGGGCTGACAAGGTGGCCACCGCATTGCTGGAGATTTTCTCCCGAGTGGGTTTTCCCCAGGAAATGCTCACTGACCGGGGGACCCAATTCATGTCCCAGCTGATGGAGGCCCTCTGTAAGCAAGTCCAGGTGCGACATCTGGTGGCCAGCCCGTACCATCCACAGACTAATGGCCTGTGCGAGCGGTTTAATGGCACCTTAAAGCAGATGCTTAAGATGTTGGTCGACTCCCATGGGCGTGACTGGGAGCGGTATCTCCCACACCTGTTATTTGCTTACCGGGAGGTTCCACAGGCCTCAACAGGATTCTCACCGTTTGAGCTCCTGTACGGGCGACGTGTGCGGGGCCCCCTGGCTCTGGTGAAAGAGGCTTGGGAAGGGGATTTGGCCACCCCTGGAGTGTCGGTTATCGAGTATGTCATGCGCTTCCGGGACAAAATGCAGGCCTTGACGCAACTGGTACACGACAATATGGCTCAAGCCCAGGCCGATCAGAAGCGTTGGTACGACCAGAACGCTTGTGAGAGGACCTACCAAGTGGGTCAAAAGGTGTGGGTACTGGTCCCCGTACCACAGGACAAGCTTCAGGCAGCCTGGGAAGGCCCATACCTCGTGTACCAGCAGCTCAACCCTGTGACGTACCTGGTCACCCTGGACCCTGCCCGTGGAAGGCGGAAGCCCTTCCATGTGAACATGATGAAGGCACATCATGAGCGGGAGGCATGTGCGCTCCCCGTGTGCAACTTGCCCGAGGAGGGAGAAGCGGAAACCCTCTTGGATATGCTAGCCCAGGTTAGGGCAGGCGGATCCATTGAGGATGTGGAGGTTGGCCACCAGCTCTTGGAAGACCAACGGTCCCAGCTGTGGGCCACCCTACACCCCTTCCGGGGGTTGTTTACCAACCAGCCCGGAAGGACTAACTTGGCTGTCCATCACGTGGACACTGGGGATCATCCCCCGATCCGGCGTTCAGCATATCGGGTCTCCCTGGAGGTGCAGCAACACATGCGCCAGGAGATTGACGAGATGCTGAAGCTGGGGGTGATCCAGGCATCCAACAGCGCTTGGGCCTCGCCTGTAGTCCTCGTCCCTAAGAAGGACAGAACCACTCGGTTCTGCGTGGACTACAGGGGGCTCAATGCTGTCACGGTCGCCGATGCGTACCCAATGCCACGCATCGATGACCTGCTCGATCAGTTGGCCGGGGCTCAGTACCTGACCATCATGGACCTGAGCCGGGGATATTGGCAGATCCCCCTGACTCGCAAGGCCAGGGAATGCTCTGCCTTTATTACCCCATTTGGACTGTACGAGTCCACGGTGATGCCATTCGGGATGAGGAATGCCCCTGCCACCTTCCAGCGGATGGTCAACACCCTGCTCAAGGGACTTGAAGGGTACGCGGCCGCGTACCTGGATGACATTGCCGTCTTCAGTCCCACCTGGGAGGACCACCTAGAGCATCTAGCACAGGTGCTCAGGCGGATCCACCAGGCAGGTTTGACCATCAAGCCGGGAAAGTGTCAGCTGGCCATGAGCGAGGTCCAGTACCTCGGTCACCGGGTAGGCGGGAGAACACTGAAGCCCGAGCCTGAGAAAGTGGAAGCCATCGCATCCTGGCCCACCCCCAGGACCAAGAAGCAGGTGATGTCCTTCTTGGGGACCGCTGGGTACTATAGGAGGTTTGTTCCATGCTATAGTAGCCTGGCAAAGCCCTTGACGGACCTCACCAAGAAGAAGCTGCCCTCTGCAGTCGATTGGACAATGGACTGCGAGACAGCCTTCCGGGCCCTAAAGGACGCCCTGTCCAGCCCGCCCGTGCTACAGGCAGCCGACTTCACGCGGCCGTTTGTAGTACAGACCGACGCCAGTGACTTCGGCCTCGGTGCGGTGCTCAGCCAGGTGGACTCTGCGAGCCAAGAGCACCCAGTCTTGTACCTGAGCAGGAAGCTGTTACCAAGGGAAGTGGCCTATTCCACGATGGAGAAGGAGTGCCTGGCCATAGTGTGGGCCCTGCAGCGTCTGCAACCCTATCTATACGGGCGCCACTTCATCGTGGAGACGGACCACAATCCCCTCAGCTGGTTGCACACCGTCTCTGGGACGAATGGGCGATTGTTGCGATGGAGCCTTGCGCTCCAGCAATACAACTTCACCATTCGCCACAAAAGGGGCCGTGACCACGGTAACGCAGACGGGCTGTCCCGACAAGGAGAGGTCGCGGACGGGCGCACGGGGGAACACCGGAGTGTGCTGCCCCCTAGCGCCCTCAAAAGGGGGGAGGTGTGAGGCAAACCCTGGGATATGAAGATGAATTATGACTTCCAGTCATAATCGCTCTCATCACTCCATGGCAGTGCCCCCTCCCTTCTTGTTCTCAATGTCCACCATCTGGGAAGGTGTCACATCCCACTTACACCTCCAACAGCCATCTCCTGTGATATGGAAATGAGATGATGTGGGAACAATGGACACAGGATGACTCCCTGCCGTGACCCTGTGGTAGGGGCTGCTATCTAATTAGCAAGGCTATGGAAGTATCCAGACAGAACGACTCCAGTAAAAAATGGTTCATATCTCGCAAGCCATATTTCCGATAAATATGGCAACCATAAAAATGGTGTCTCCGCATGCGGACGATGCTGGCACACCCTTTTTATGGGAGCGGGAGCTTGGGAAATACCCCAGGCGTGATATCAGCCAATGGGGAACTAGTAGACAAGTCATGAAACCTCTCGTTCTGTAGCTAAATTCATAGCTGTCACAATGAGAGCGTCGGCGTCCGCCTACGACGCTCCCAGGCAAAGTTATGGCCCATATTCCATGTTGTGGATTGTCCATAACTCCAGCCAGGGGTGGAGCAGTGCTCCCTCTGAGGTCACGAAGGTAGGAGGGGACCCGGATTTGCCCAGGTTGATAACCCTACTTCGGCCATTTTCCAGTGTTCTTTCGCTGGGGGTCACGTGTAGGAAACATCTGTGGGAGTTCCTGGAAACCTGGTCTACAGCGCCCCCCTGTGGCCAGACGCACAAGGTAACTGATTGAATTGCATACCTGTTTGTAAACCATGCTTTATCTGTAACTGTACTCTGACATATGTATATTCTGTAGATTCCCTATTGTATATATTGTAGTTTCTAGTGTGCTTTAGGCTGATTAAATTATATAATTAATCTTGGGCTGTTCTGTTATCTCGATCTTGAATCCCACGTCTGTGTGTTCGGCTAATAGTTACCGTGAAGCGGTTGGTGGCAGCGAGTTGTGCCAAGGATTATTGTGGGGAGGCCAGTGAGATTCGGGGAGGTTTTATATATTCCGCCCGCGGAGGTCGGGGGAATATATACCCTACTCTCACCGGGGACCCTTCAATAATCGGCATAAGTAGTATAGCGGCCTCCTTGCTTATTGTTGGGCAATTCCATAATTGGCCTGACTATAAGAGGGGCGCTAGAGAGCGCGTCACGTGCTCTGTCTGTCGGTCGGGAGGTATAAAGGAGGGGTGACCCCCACTTGTTACCCCCCGATTGTGACGTACTGGTAGCCAGCGCGGGGGATTTCTGAGTGACCCCCCCGGTGGTTTGTGACACCTAGTTTTAAACTAATTCCTGTTTTTACTCTATTCCTAACCCATGTGCTAACCCTACCAATAGCCTTAACCAAGGACTCAACCCTAATCCTCACCTCTGGCCTAACCCAAACCTAAACCTTAAACTCTGGGATAACCTAACTTTAACTGCGTGACTACCCCTATTTCTAGCTCTTCGTCTGACCCTAACTTCTGTTTTAACTCTAATACTAACCTATGGTCTAACCCTAACCCTAGCCTTAACCCATGATTCAACGCTAATCCTCATCTCTTGCTTAACCTAAACCTTAAATTCTAGATTAACCTAGGTTAAACTGCTGGACTAATCTTATTTTAGCCCCTAGTTTTAAACTAACTCCTGTTTTTACTCTTTTCCTAACCCATGGTCTAACCTTAACCCTAGCCTTAATCCAGGACTCATCTTTAATCCTCACCTCTGACCTAACCCAAACCTAAACCCTAAATTGTGGGATAACCTAAATTTAACTGCTGGACTGACCCTATTTCTAGCTCCTGGTCTGACCCTAACTTCTGTTTTAACTCTATTCCTAACCCATGGTCTAACCTCAACCCTATCCTTAACCCAGGACGCAACCCTAATCCTTACCTCTGGATTAACCTAAACCTTAAATATTGGGATAACCTAACTTTAACTGCTGGACTAACCCTATTTCTAGCCCCTAGTTTTAAATTACCTCCTGTTTTTACTCTTTTCCTAACTCATGGTGTAACCCTAATCCTAGCCGTAACCCAGGACTCAACCCTAATCCTCACCTCTGGCCTAACCCAAACCTAAACCTTAAATTCTGGGAAAACCTAACTTTAACTGCTGGACTAACCCTATTTCTAGCTTGTGGTCTGACCCTATCTCCTCTTTTAACTCTATTACTAACCAATGGTCTAACCTCAACCCTAGCCTTAACCCAGGACCCATATCCAATCCTCACCTCTGGCTTAATCCAAACCTTATATTCTCGCATAACCTAGGTTAAACTGCTAGACTTACCCTATTTCTAGTTCCTGGTCTTTCCCTAGCTTCTGTTTTAACTCTATTCCTATCCCATTGTCTAACCCTAGCCTTAACCCAGGACTCATCTCTAATTCTCACCTCTGACCTAACCCAAACCTAAACCTTAAATTGTGGGATGACCTAACTTTAACTGCTGGACTAAGCCTAGTTCTAGCTCCTGGTCTGACCGTAACTCCTGTTTTAACTCTATTCCTAACCAATGGTCTAACCCTAACCCTAGCCTTAACCCAGGACCCAACCTTAATCCTCACCTCTGGCTTAACCTAAACCTTAAATACTGGGATAAACTAACTTTAACTGCTGGACTAACCCTATTTCTAGCTCCTGGTCTAACCCTAACTCCTGTTTTAACTCTATTCCTAACCCATGGTCTAACCCTAACCCTAGCCTTAACCCAGGACCCAACAGTAATCCTCACCTCTGGCTTAACCTGAACCTTAAATTCTGGTTTAACCTAGGTTAAACTGCTGGACTAACCCTATTTCTAGCCCCTAGTTTTAAACTAACTCCTGATTTTCTCTATTCCTAACTCATGGTGTAACCCTAACCCTAGCCTTAACCCAGGACCCAACCCTAATCCTCACCTCTGGCTTAACCTAAACCTTAAATTCTCGCTTAAGCTAAATTTAAGTGCTGGACTAACCCTATTTCTAGCCCCTGGTCTGACCCTAACTCCTGCTTTAACTCTATTCCTAACCCAGGGTGTAACCCTAACCCTAGCCTTAACCCAGGACCCAACCCTAATCCTCACCTCTGGATTAACCTAAACCTTAAATTCTGGCTTAACCTAAGTTTAACTGCTGGACTAACCCTATTTCTAGCTCCTGGTCTGACCCTAACTCCTGTTTTAACTCTATTCCTAACCCATGGTCTAACCCTAACCCTAGCCTTAACTCAGGACTCAACCCTAATCCTCACCTCTGGCCTAACCCAAACCTAAACCTTAAATTCTGGGATAACCTAACTTTAACTGCTGGACTAACCCTATTTCTAGCTCTTGGTCTGACCCTAACTCCTCTTTTAACTCTAATAGTAACCCATGGTATAACCCTAACCCTAGCATTAACCCATGATTCAACGCTAATCCTCATCTCTTGCTTAACCTAAACCTTAAATTCTGGATTAACCTAGGTTAAGCTGCTGGACTAATCCAACTTCTAGCCCCTAGTTTTAAACTAACTCCTGTTTTTACTCTATTCCTAACCCATGGTCTAACATCAACCCTATCCTTAACCCAGGACGCAACCCTAATCCTTACCTCTGGATTAACCTAAACCTTAAATATTGGGATAACCTAACTTTAACTGCTGGTTTAACCCTATTTCTAGCTCTTGGTCTGACCCCAACTCCTGTTTTAACTCTTTTATTAACCAATGGACTAACTTCAACCCTAGCCTTAACCCAGGACCCAACCCTAATCCTCACCTCTGGCTTAATCTAAACCTTAAATTCTGGCTTAACCTAAGTTTAAGTGCTGAACTAACCCTATTTCTAGCCCCTGGTCTGACTCTAACTCCTGCTTTAACTCTATTCCTAACCCAGGGTGTAACCCTAACCCTAGCCTTAACCCAGGACCCAATCCTAATCCTCATATCTGGCTTAACGTAAACCTTAAATTCTGGCTTAACCTAAGTTTAACTGCTAGACTAACCTTTTTTCTAGCTCCTGGTCTTTCCCTAACTCCTGTTTTAACTCTATTCCTAACCCATGGTCTAACCCTAACCCTAGCCTTAAACCAGGACCCAAATCTAATCCTCACCTCTGGCTTAATCCAAACCTTAAATTCTCGCTTAACCTAGGTTAAACTGCTGGACTAACCCTATTTCTAGCCCCTAGTTTTAAATTAACTCCTGTTTTTACTCTATTCATAACCCATGGTCTAACCCTAACCCTAGCCTTAACCCAGGACCCAACCTTAATCCTCACCTCTGGCTTAACCTAAACCTTAAATACTGGGATACCCTAATATTTAA
The DNA here is from genome assembly GCF_048569485.1 of Anomaloglossus baeobatrachus. Lineage (NCBI taxonomy): Eukaryota > Metazoa > Chordata > Amphibia > Anura > Aromobatidae > Anomaloglossus > Anomaloglossus baeobatrachus. The sequence continues at coordinate 414,636,565 of NC_134353.1, read as the reverse complement.
CTGCTGGACTAACCCTATTTCTAGCTCCTGGTCTAACTATAACTCCTGTTTTAACTCTATTCCTAACCCATGGTCTAACCCTAACCCTAGCCTTAACCCAGGACCCAACAGTAATCCTCACCTCTGGCTTAACCTGAAGCTTAATTTCTGGCTTAACCTAGGTTAAACTGCTGGACTAACCCTATTTCTAGCCCCTAGTTTTAAAATAACTCCTGTTTTTACTCTATTCCTAACTCATGGTGTAACCCTAACCCTAGCCTTAACCCAGGACTCAACCCTAATCCTCACCTCTGGCCTAACCCAAACCTAAACCTTAAATTCTGGGATAACCTAACTTTAACTGCTAGACTAACCCTATTTCTAGCTCGTGGTCTGACCCTATCTCCTGTTTTAACTCTATTACTAACCAATGGTCTAACCTCAACCCTAGCCTTAACCCAGGACCCAACCCGAATCCTCACCTCTGGCTTAACCTAAACCTTAAATTCTGGCTTAACCTAAGTTTAACTGCTGGACTAACCCTATTTCTAGCTCCTGGTCTTTCCCTAACTCCTGTTTTAACGCTATTCCTGTCCCATGGTCTAACCCTAACCCTAGCCTTAACCCAGGACTCATCTCTAATTCTCACCTCTGACCTAACCCAAACCTAAACCTTAAATTGTGGGATGACCTAACTTTAACTGCTGGACTAACCCTATTTCTAGCTCCTGGTCTAACCCTAACTCCTGTTTTAACTCTATTCCTAACCCATGGTCTAACCCTAACCCTAGCCTTAACCCAGGACCCAACAGTAATCCTCACCTCTGGCTTAACCTGAACCTTAAATTCTGGCTTAACCTAGGTTAAACTGCTGGACTAACCCTATTTCTAGCCCCTAGTTTTAAACTAACTCCTGTTTTTACTCTATTCCTAACTCATGGTGTAACCCTAACCCTAGCCTTAACCCAGGACCCAACCCTAATCCTCACCTCTGGCTTAACCTAAACCTTAAATTCTCGCTTAAGCTAAATTTAACTGCTGGACTGACCCTATTTCTAGCTCCTGGTCTGACCCTAACTTCTGTTTTAACTCTATTCCTAACCCATGGTCTAACCTCAACCCTATCCTTAACCCAGGACGCAACCCTAATCCTTACCTCTGGATTAACCTAAACCTTAAATATTGGGATAACCTAACTTTAACTGCTGGTTTAACCCTATTTCTAGCTCTTGGTCTGACCCCAACTCCTGTTTTAACTCTATAACTAACCCATGGTCTAACCGTAACCCTAGTCTTAACCCAGGACCCAAACCTAATCCTCATCTCTGGCTTAACCTAAACCTTAAATTCTGGCTTAACCTAGGTTAAACTATTGGAAAAACCCTATTTCTAGCTGCTGCTCTGACCCCAACTCCTTTTCTAACTCTATCCCTAACCCCTGGTCTAACCCCAACCCTAGCCTTAACCCAGGACTCATTTCTAATCCTCCCCTAAGGCCTAAACCAAACCTAAACCTTAAATTCTGGGATAACCTATTTTTAACTGCTGGACTAACCCTATTTCTAGCTCGTGGTCTGACCCTATCTCCTGTTTTAACTCTTTTTTTAACCAATGGACTAACTTCAACCCTAGCCTTAACCCAGGACCCAACCCTAATCCTCACCTTTGGCTTAACCTAAACCTTAAATTCTGGCTTAACCTAAGTTTAAGTGCTGAACTAACCCTATTTCTAGCCCCTGGTCTGACTCTAACTCCTGCTTTAACTCTATTCCTAACCCAGGGTGTAACCCTAACCCTAGCCTTAACCCAGGACCCAACCCTTATCCTCATCTCTGGCTTAACGTAAACCTTAAATTCTGGCTTAACCTAAGTTTAACTGCTAGACTAACCTTATTTCTAGCTCCTGGTCTTTCCCTAACTCCTGTTTTAACTCTATTCCTAACCCATGGTCTAACCCTAACCCTAGCCTTAAACCAGGACCCAAATCTAATCCTCACCTCTGGCTTAATCCAAACCTTAAATTCTCACTTAACCTAGGTTAAACTGCTGGACTAACCCTATTTCTAGCCCCTAGTTTTAAATTAACTCCTGTTTTTACTCTATTCCTAACCCATGGTCTAACCCTAACCCTAGCCTTAACCCAGGACCCAACAGTAATCCTCACCTCTGGCTTAACCTGAAGCTTAATTTCTGGCTTAACCTAGGTTAAACTGCTGGACTAACCCTATTTCTAGCCCCTAGTTTTAAAATAACTCCTGTTTTTACTCTATTCCTAACTCATGGTGTAACCCTAACCCTAGCCTTAACCCAGGACTCAACCCTAATCCTCACCTCTGGCCTAACCCAAACCTAAACCTTAAATTCTGGGATAACCTAACTTTAACTGCTGGACTAACCCTATTTCTAGCTCATGGTCTGACCCTATCTCCTGTTTTAACTCTATTACTAACCAATGGTCTAACCTCAACCCTAGCCTTAACCCAGGACCCAACCCGAATCCTCACCTCTGGCTTAACCTAAACCTTAAATTCTGGCTTAACCGAAGTTTAACTGCTGGACTAACCCTATTTCTAGCTCCTGGTCTTTCCCTAACTCCTGTTTTAACTCTATTCTTATCCCATGGTCTAACCCTAACCCTAGCCTTAACCCAGGACCCATATCTAATCCTCACCTCTGGCTTAATCCAAACCTTAAATTCTCGCATAACCTAGGTTAAACTGCTGGACTTACCCTATTTCTAGCTCCTGGTCTTTCCCTAACTCCTGTTTTAACTCTATTCCTATCCCATTGTCTAACCCTAACCCTAGCCTTAACCCAGGACTCATCTCTAATTCTCACCTCTGACCTAACTCAAACCTAAACCTTAAATTGTGGGATGACCTAACTTTAACTGCTGGACTAAGCCTATTTCTAGCTCCTGGTCTGACTGTAACTCCTGTTTTAACTCTATTCCTAACCCATGGTCTAACCCTAACCCTAGCCTTAACCCAGGACCCAACCTTAATCCTCACCTCTGGCTTAACCTAAACCTTAAATACTGGGATAACCTAACTTTAACTGCTGGACTAACCCTATTTCTAGCTCCTGGTCTATTCCTAACTCCTGTTTTAACTCTATTCCTAACCCATGGTCTAACCCTAACCCTAGCCTTAACCCAGGACCCAACAGTAATCCTCACCTCTGGCTTAACCTGAACCTTAAATTCTGGCTTAACCTAGGTTAAACTGCTGGACTAACCCTATTTTTAGCCCCTAGTTTTAAACTAACTCCTGTTTTACTCTATTCCTAACTCATGGTGTAACCCTAACCCTAGCCTTAACCCAGGACCCAACCTTAATCCTCACCTCTGGCTTAACCTAAACCTTAAATACTGTGATAACCTAACTTTAACTGCTGGAGTAACCCTATTTCTAGCTCCTGGTCTATCCCTAACTCCTGTTTTAACTCTATTCCTAACCCATGGTCTAACCCTAACCCTAGCCTTAACCCAGGACCCAACAGTAATCCTCACCTCTGGCTTAACCTGAACCTTAAATTCTGGCTTAACCTAGGTTAAACTGCTGGACTAACCCTATTTCTAGCCCCTAGTTTTAAACTAACTCCTGTTTTTACTCTATTCCTAACTCATGGTGTAACCCTAACCCTAGCCTTAACCCAGGATCCAATCCTAATCCTCACCTCTGGCTTAACCTAAACCTTAAATTCTCGCTTAACCTAAGTTTAACTGCTGGACTAACCCTATTTCTAGCTCCTGGTCTGACCCTAACTCCGGTTTTAACTCTATTCCTAACCCATGGTCTAACCCTAACCCTAGCCTTAACCCAGGACCCAACTCTAATCATCACCTCTGGCTTAATCTAAACCTTAAATTCTCGCTTATCCGAGGTTAAACTGCTGGACTAACCCTATTTCTAGCCCCTAGTTTTAAATTAACTCCTGTTTTTACTCTATTCCTAACCCATGGTCTAACCCTAACCCTAGCCTTAACCCAGGACCCAACAGTAATCCTCACCTCTGGCTTAACCTGAAGCTTAATTTCTGGCTTAACCTAGGTTAAACTGCTGGACTAACCCTATTTCTAGCCCCTAGTTTTAAAATAACTCCTGTTTTTACTCTATTCCTAACTCATGGTGTAACCCTAACCCTAGCCTTAACCCAGGACTCAACCCTAATCCTCACCTCTGGCCTAACCCAAACCTAAACCTTAAATTCTGGGATAACCTAAGTTTAACTGCTGGACTAACCCTATTTCTAGCTCCTGGTCTTTCCCTAACTCCTGTTTTAACTCTATTCTTATCCCATGGTCTAACCCTAACCCTAGCCTTAACCCAGGACCCATATCTAATCCTCACCTCTGGCTTAATCCAAACCTTAAATTCTCGCATAACCTAGGTTAAACTGCTGGACTTACCCTATTTCTAGCTCCTGGTCTTTCCCTAACTCCTGTTTTAACTCTATTCCTATCCCATTGTCTAACCCTAACCCTAGCCTTAACCCAGGACTCATCTCTAATTCTCACCTCTGACCTAACTCAAACCTAAACCTTAAATTGTGGGATGACCTAACTTTAACTGCTGGACTAAGCCTATTTCTAGCTCCTGGTCTGACCGTAACTCCTGTTTTAACTCTATTCCTAACCCATGGTCTAACCCTAACCCTAGCCTTAACCCAGGACCCAACCTTAATCCTCACCTCTGGCTTAACCTAAACCTTAAATACTGGGATAACCTAACTTTAACTGCTGGACTAACCCTATTTCTAGCTCCTGGTCTATTCCTAACTCCTGTTTTAACTCTATTCCTAACCCATGGTCTAACCCTAACCCTAGCCTTAACCCAGGACCCAACAGTAATCCTCACCTCTGGCTTAACCTGAACCTTAAATTCTGGCTTAACCTAGGTTAAACTGCTGGACTAACCCTATTTCTAGCCCCTAGTTTTAAACTAACTCCTGTTTTACTCTATTCCTAACTCATGGTGTAACCCTAACCCTAGCCTTAACCCAGGACCCAACCTTAATCCTCACCTCTGGCTTAACCTAAACCTTAAATACTGTGATAACCTAACTTTAACTGCTGGAGTAACCCTATTTCTAGCTCCTGGTCTATCCCTAACTCCTGTTTTAACTCTATTCCTAACCCATGGTCTAACCCTAACCCTAGCCTTAACCCAGGACCCAACAGTAATCCTCACCTCTGGCTTAACCTGAACCTTAAATTCTGGCTTAACCTAGGTTAAACTGCTGGACTAACCCTATTTCTAGCCCCTAGTTTTAAACTAACTCCTGTTTTTACTCTATTCCTAACTCATGGTGTAACCCTAACCCTAGCCTTAACCCAGGATCCAATCCTAATCCTCACCTCTGGCTTAACCTAAACCTTAAATTCTCGCTTAACCTAAGTTTAACTGCTGGACTAACCCTATTTCTAGCTCCTGGTCTGACCCTAACTCCGGTTTTAACTCTATTCCTAACCCATGGTCTAACCCTAACCCTAGCCTTAACCCAGGACCCAACTCTAATCATCACCTCTGGCTTAATCTAAACCTTAAATTCTCGCTTATCCGAGGTTAAACTGCTGGACTAACCCTATTTCTAGCCCCTAGTTTTAAACTAACTCCTGTTTTTACTCTATTCCTAACCCATGTGCTAACACCAACAATAGCCTTAACCAAGGACTCAACCCTAATCCTCACCTCTGGCCTAACCCAATCCTAAACCTTAAATTCTGGGATAACCTAACTTTAACTGCTGGACTAACCCTATTTCTAGCTCTTGGTCTGACCCTAACTCCTCTTTTAACTCTAATAGTAACCCATGGTCTAACCCTAACCCTAGCATTAACCCATGACTCAACAATATTCCTCATCTCTTGCTTAACCTAAACCTTAAATTCTGGATTAACCTAGGTTAAGCTGCTGGACTAATCCTACTTCTAGCCCCTAGTTTTAAACTAACTCCTGTTTTTACTCTATTCCTAACCCATGGTCTAACCCTAACCCTAGCCATAACCGAGGACTCATCTCTAATCCTCACCTCTGACCTAACCCAAACCTAAACCTTAAATTCTAGGATAATCTAACTTTAACTGCTGGACTAACCCTACTTCTAGCTCGTGGTCTGACCCTAACTCCTGCTTTAACTCTATTCCTAACCCATGGTGTAACCCTAACCCTAGCCTTAACCCAGGACCCAACCCTAATCCTTACCTCTGGCTTAACCTGAACCTTAAATTCTGGCTTAACCTAGTTTAAACTGCTGGACTAATCTTATTTTAGCCCCTAGTTTTAAACTAACTCCTGTTTTTACTCTATTCCTAACCCATTGTCTAACCTTAACCCTAGCCTTAACCTAGGACTCATCTCTAATCCTCACCTCTGACCTAACTTAAACCTAAACCCTAAATTGTGGGATAACTTAAATTTAACCGCTGGACTAACCTTATTTCTAGCTCCTGTTCTGACCCCAACTCCTGTTTTAACTCTATAAGTAACCCATGGTCTAACCCTAACCCTGGTCTTAACCCAAGAACCAAACCTAATCCTCATCTCTGGCTTAACCTAAACCTTAAATTCTGGCTTAACCTAGGTTAAACTATTGGAAAAACCCTATTTCTAGCTGCTCCTCTGACCCCAACTCCTTTTTTAACTCTATTCCTAACCCCTGGACTAACTCTAACTCTAGCCTTAACCCAGGACTCATCTCTAATCCTCCCCTATGGCCTAAACCAAACCTAAACCTGAAATTCTGGGATATCCTAACTTTAACTGCTGGACTAACCCTATTTCTAGCTCCTGGTTTGACCCTAACTCCTGTTTTAACTCTATTCCTAACCCATGGTCTAACCTTAACTCTAGCCTTAACCTAAGACCCAACCTTAATCCTCACCTCTGGCTTAACCTAAACCTTAAATTCTGGCTTAACCTAAGTTTAACTGCTGGACTAACCCTATTTCTAGCTCCTGGTCTTTCCCTAACTCTATTCCTAACCCATGGTCTAACCCTAACCCTAGCCTTAAGCCAGGACCCAAATCTAATCCTCACCTCTGGCTTAATCCAAACCTTAAATTCTCGCTTAACCTAGGTTAAACTGCTGGACTATCCATATTTCTAGCCCCTAGTTTTAAGCTAACTCCTGTTTTTACTCTATTCCTAACTCATGGTGTAACCCTAACACTAGCCTTAACCCAGGACCCAACCTTAATCCTCACCTCTGGCTTAACCTAAACCTTAAATGCTGGGATAACCTAACTTTAACTGCTGGACTATTCCTATTTCTAGCTCGTGGTCTGACCCTATCTCCTGTTTTAACTCTATTACTAACCAATGGTCTAACCTCAACCCTAGCCTTAACCCAGGACCCAACCCGAATCCTCACCTCTGGCTTAACCTAAACCTTAAATTCTCGCCTAAGCTAAATTTAAGTGCTGGACTAACCCTATTTCTAGCCCCTGGTCTGACCCTAACTCATGCTTTAACTCTATTCTTAACCCAGGGTGTAACCCTAACCCTTCCCTTAACCCAGGACCCAACCCTAATCCTCACCTCTGGCTTAACCTAAACCTTAAATTCTGGCTTAACCCAAGTTTAACTGCTGGATTAACCCTATTTCTAGCTCCTGGTCTGACCCTAACTTCTGTTTTAACTCTATTCCTAACCCATGGTCTAACCCTAACCCTAGCCTTAACCCAGGACCCAACTCCAATCCTCACCTCTGGCTTAATCTAAACCTTAAATTTTCGCTTAACCGAGTTTAAACTGCTGGACTAACCCTATTTCTAGCCCCTAGTTTTAAACTAACTCCTGTTTTTACTCTATTCCTAACCCATGTTCTAACCCTAACTATAGCCTTAACCAAGGACTCAACCTTAATCCTCACCTCTGGCCTAACCCAAACCTAAACCTTAATTTCTGGGATAACCTAACTTTAACTGCTGATCTAACCCTATTTCTAGCTCATGGTCTAACCGTAACTCCTGTTTTAACTCTATTACTAACCATTGGTCTAACCTCAACCCTAGCCTTAACCCAGGACCCAACCCTAATCCTCACCTCTGGCTTAACCTAAACCTTAAATACTAGGATAACCTAACTTTAACTGCTGGACTAACCCTATTTCTAGCTCCTGGTCTATCCCTAACTCCTGTTTTAACTCTACTCCTAACCCATGGTCTAACCCTAACCCTAGCCTTAACCCAGGACCCAACAGTAATCCTCACCTCTGACTTAACCTGAATCTTAAATTCTGGCTTAACCTAGGTTAAACTGCTGGACTAACCCTATTTCTAGCCCCTAGTTTTAAACTAACTCCTGTTTTTACTCTATTCCTAACTCATGGTGTAACCCTAACCCTAGCCTTAACCCAGGACCCAACCTTAATCCTCACCTCTGGCTTAACCTAAACCTTAAAAACTGGGATAACCTAACTTTAACTGCTGGACTAACCCTATTTCTACCTCCTGGTCTATCCCTAACTCCTGTTTTAACTCTATTCCTAACCCATGGTCTAACCCTAACCCTAGCCTTAACCCAGGACCCAAAAGTAATCCTCACCTCTGGCTTAACCTGAACCTTAAAATCTGGCTTAACCTAGGTTAAACTGCTGGACTAACCCTATTTCTAGCCCCTAGTTTTAAACTAACTCCTGTTTTTACTCTATTCCTAACTCATGGTGTAACCCTAACCCTAGCCTTAACCCAGGACCCAACCCTAATCCTCACCTCTGGCTTAACCTAAACCTTAAATTCTCGCTTAAGCTAAATTTAAGTGCTGGACTAACCCTATTTCTAGCCCCTGGTCTGACCCTAACTCCTGCTTTAGCTCTATTCCTAACCCAGGGTGTAACCCTAACCCTAGCCTTAACCCAGGACCCAACCCTAATCCTCACCTCTGGATTAACCTAAACCTTAAATTCTGGCTTAACCTAAGTTTAACTGTTGGACTAACCCTATTTCTAGCTCCTGGTCTGACCCTAACTCCTGTTTTAACTCTATTCCTAACCCATGGTCTAACCCTAACCCTAGCCTTAGCCCAGGACCCAACTCTAATCATCACCTCTGGCTTAATCTAAACCTTAAATTCTCGCTTAACCGAGGTTAAACTGCTGGACTAATCCTACTTCTAGCCCCTAGTTTTAAACTAACTCCTGTTTTTAATCTATTCCTAACCCATGGTCTAACCCTAACCCTAGCCTTAACCCAGGACTCATCTCTAATCCTCACCTCTGACCTAACCCAAACCTAAACCTTAAATTCTAAGATAATCTAACTTTAACTGCTGGACTAACCCTACTTCTAGCTCGTGGTCTGACCTTAACTCCTGCTTTAACTCTATTCCTAACCCATGGTGTAACCCTAACCCTAGCCTTAACCCAGGACCCAACCCTAATCCTTACCTCTGGCTTAACCTAAACCTTAAATTCTGACTTAACCTAGTTTAAACTGCTGGACTAATCTTATTTTAGCCCCTAGTTTTAAACTAACTCCTGTTTTTACTCTATTCCTAACCCATTGTCTAACCTTAACCCTAGCCTTAACCTAGGACTCATCTCTAATCCTCACCTCTGACCTAACTTAAACCTAAACCCTAAATTGTGGGATAACTTAAATTTAACCGCTGGACTAACCCTATTTCTAGCTCCTGTTCTGACCCCAACTCCTGTTTTAACTCTATAAGTAACCCCTGGTCTAACCCTAACCCTGGTCTTAACCCAGGACCCAAACCTAATCCTCATCTCTGGCTTAACCTAAACCTTAAATTCTGGCTTAACCTAGGTTAAACTATTGAAAAAACCCTATTTCTTGCTGCTCCTCTGACCCCAATCCTTTTTTAACTCTATTCCTAACCCCTGGCCTAACCCTAACCCTAGCCTTAACCCAGGACTCATCTCTAATCCTCCCCTATGGCCTAAACCAAACCTAAACCTTAAATTCTGGGATAACCTAACTTTAACTGCTGGACTAACCCTATTTCTAGCTCGTGGTCTGACCCTATCTCCTGTTTTAACTCTTTTACTAACCAATGGACTAACTTCAACCCTAATCAAACCAAATTATCCCAATAAAGCTTATAAATCGATAAAACGTTTTTTTATTGATGGTATTAAAAAACATAAACACAAACAATAATTAAAAGTCAAGGCAAGGGGAGCATGTACTACACCCACAATGGGAACCATATGTATTAAATAACCTAAGTCCCAGCAGGTCATATAACAACTATAAATTACACAACAAGAACATTGAACAAGCAGCTAACATTATCCCCATATAATAATAGCAATGGTCTACTTTAAATCGCTGCCCATCAAAGTACTTGGCTCATAACAATACCAGACCTGCTGTCATGTCAGTAGTACAAAAACTGCTCCCCTGCCAGCCACTCCAACACGTGTTTCACACCGCTTCCTCAGGGAGTGATGATCACTCCCTGAGGAAGCGGTGTGAAACACGTGTTGGAGTGGCTGGCAGGGGAGCAGTTTTTGTACTACTGACATGACAGCAGGTCTGGTATTGTTATGAGCCAAGTACTTTGATGGGCAGCGATTTAAAGTAGACCATTGCTATTATTATATGGGGATAATGTTAGCTGCTTGTTCAATGTTCTTGTTGTGTAATTTATAGTTGTTATATGACCTGCTGGGACTTAGGTTATTTAATACATATGGTTCCCATTGTGGGTGTAGTACATGCTCCCCTTGCCTTGATTTTTAATTATTGTTTGTGTTTATGTTTTTTAATACCATCAATAAAAAAACGTTTTATCGATTTATAAGCTTTATTGGGATAATTTGGTTTGATTAGCTGTTGGTTTATCCCAGTTGAATTCTGAATATCTGTGATTTATGGTCAACTCTTCTAATTTTGGGTTTATTTATTAACTTCAACCCTAGCCTTAACCCAGGACCCAACCCTGATCCTCACCTCTGGCTTAACCTAAACCTTAAATTCTGGCTTAACCTAAGTTTAAGTGCTGGACTAACCCTATTTCTAGCCCCTGGTCTGACCCTAACTCCTGCTTTAACTCTATTCCTAACCCAGGGTGTAACCCTAACCCTAGCCTTAACCCAGGACCCAACCCTAATCCTCACCTTTGGCTTAACGTAAACCTTAAATTCTAGCTTAACCTAAGTTTAACTGCTGGACTAACCCTATTTCTAGCTCCTGGTCTTTCCCTAACTCTATTCCTAACCGATGGTCTAACCCTAACCCTAGCCTTAAGCCAGGACCCAAATCTAATCCTCACCTCTGGCTTAATCCAAACCTTAAATTCTCGCTTAACCTAGGTTAAACTGCTGGACTAACCGTATTTCTAGCCACTAGTTTTAAACTAACTCCTGTTTTTACTCTATTCCTAACCCATGGTCTAACCCTAACCCTAGCCTTAACCCAGGACCCAACACTAATCCTCACCTCTGGCTTAACCTGATCCTTAAATTCTGGCTTAACCTAGGTTAAACTGCTGGACTATCCCTATTTCTAGCCCCTAGTTTTAAGCTAACTCCTGTTTTTACTCTATTCCTAACTCATGGTGTAACCCTAACACTAGCCTTAACCCAGGACCCAACCTTAATCCTCACCTCTGGCTTAACCTAAACCTTAAATGCTGGGATAACCTAACTTTAACTGCTGGACTAACCCTATTTCTAGCTCGTGGTCTGACCCTATCTCCTGTTTTAACTCTATTACTAACCAATGGTCTAACCTCAACCCTAGCCTTAACCCAGGACCCAACCCGAATCCTCACCTCTGGCTTAACCTAAACCTTAAATTCTCGCCTAAGCTAAATTTAAGTGCTGGACTAACCCTATTTCTAGCCCCTGGTCTGACCCTAACTCCTGCTTTAACTCTATTCCTAACCCAGGGTGTAACCCTAACCCTACCCTTAACCCAGGACCCAACCCTAATCCTCACCTCTGGCTTAACCTAAACCTTAAATTCTGGCTTAACCCAATTTTAACTGCTGGACTAACCCTATTTCTAGCTCCTGGTCTGACCCTAACTCCTGTTTTAACTCTATTCCTAACCCATGGTCTAACCCTAACCCTAGCCTTAACCCAGGACCCAACTCCAATCCTCACCTCTGGCTTAATCTAAACCTTAAATTTTCGCTTAACCGAGTTTAAACTGCTGGACTAACCCTATTTCTAGCCCCTAGTTTTAAACTAACTCCTGTTTTTACTCTATTCCTAACCCATGTTCTAACCCTAACAATAGCCTTAACCAAGGACTCAACCCTAATCCTCACCTCTGGCCTAACCCAAACCTAAACCTTAATTTCTGGGATAACCTAACTTTAACTGCTGATCTAACCCTATTTCTAGCTCATGGTCTAACCGTAACTCCTGTTTTAACAATATTACTAACCAATGGTCTAACCTCAACCCTAGCCTTAACCCAGGACCCAACCCTAATCCTCACCTCTGGCTTAACCTAAACCTTAAATTCTGGCTTAACCTAAGTTTAAGTGCTGGACTAACCCTATTTCTAGCCCGTGGTCTGACCCTAACTCCTGCTTTAACTCTATTCCTAACCCAGGGTGTAACCCAAACCCTAGCCTTAACCCAAGACCCAACCCCAATCCTCACCTCTGGCTTAACCTAAACCTTAAATTCTGGCTTAACCTAAGTTTAAGTGCTGGACTAACCCTATTTCTAGCCCCTGGTCTGAGCCTAACTTCTGTTTTTACTCTATTCCTAACCCATGGTCTAACCCTAACCCTAGCCTTAACTCAGGACTCATCTCTAATTCTCACCTCTGACCTAACCCAAACCTAAACCTTAAATTGTGGGATTACCTAACTTTAACTGCTGGACTAAGCCTATTTCTAGCTCCTGATCTGACCGTAAATCCTTTTTTAACTCTATTCCTAACCCATGGTCTAACCCTAACCCTAGCCTTAACCCAGGACCCAACCCTAATCGTCACCTCTGGCTTAACCTAAACCTTTCTGGCTTGTGGTCTGACCCTAACTCCTGTTTATACTCTATTACTAACCAATAATCTATTCTCAACCCTAGCCTTAACCCAGGACCCAACCCTAATCCTCACCTCTGGCTTAACCTAAACCTTAAATTCTGGCTTAACCTAAGTTTAACTGCTGGACTAAGCCTATTTCTAGCTGCTGTTCTGACCCTAACTCCTGCTTTAACTCTATTCCTAACCCATGGTGTAACCCTAACCATAGCCTTAACCCAGGACTCAACCCTAATCCTCACCTCTGGCCTAACCCAAACCTAAACCTTAAATTCTGGGATAACCTAACTTTAAATGCTGGACTAACCCAATTTCTAGCTCGTGGTCTGACCCTAACTACTGTTTTAACTCTATTACTAACTAATGGTCTAACCTCAACAATAGCTTTAACCAAGGACCCAACCCTAATCCTCACCTCTAGCTTAAGCCTAAACCTTAAATTCTGGCTTAACCTAAGTTTAACTGCTGGACTAACCCTATTTCTAGCTCCTGGTCTGACCCTAACTCCTGTTTTAACTCTATTCCTAATGCATGGTGTAACCCTAACCTTATCCTTAACCCAGGACTCATCCCTAATCCTCACTTCTGGCCTAACCCAAACCTAAAACTTAAATTGTGGGATAACCTAACTTTAACTGCGGGACTACCTCTATTTCCAGCTCCTTGTCTGACCCTAACTCCTGTTTTACCTCTATTCCTAACCCATGGTCTAACCCTAACCCTAGCCTTAACCCAGGACCCAACCCTATTTCTCACCTCTGGCTTAACCTAAACCTTAAATTCTGGCTTAACCTAACTTTAACTGCTGGACTAACCCTATTTCTAGCTCGAGGTCTGACCCTAACTCCTGTTTTAACTCTATTACTAACCCATAGTCTAACCCTAGCTTTACCCCAGGACCCAACCCTAATCCTCACCTCTGGCTTAACCTAAACCTTAAACTCTGGCTTAACCTAGGTTAAACTGCTGGACTAACCCCATTTCTAGCCCCTAGTTTTAAACTAACTCCTGTTTTTACTCTGTTCCTAACCCATGGTTTAACCCTAACCCTAGCCTTAACCGAGGATCCAACCCTAATTCAAACCTCTGATTTAACCTAAACCTTAAATTCTGGGATAACCTAACTTTAACTGCTGGACTAATCCTATTTCTAGATCGTGGTCTGACCCTAACTCCTGTTTTAACTCTATTACTATCCCATGGTCTAACCCTAACCCTAGCCTTAACCCAGGACCCAACCCTAATCCTCACCTCTGGCTTAACCTAAACCTTAAATTCTGGCTTAACCTAAGCTTGACTGTGGACTAACCCTTTCTCTAGCTCCTGGTCCGACCCTAACTCCTGTTTTAACTCTATTACTAACCCATGGTCTAACCCTACCCCAGCCTTAACCCAGGACCCAACCCTATTCCTCACCTCTGACTTAACCTAAACCTTAAATACTGGGATAACCTAACTTTCACTGCTTGACTAACCCTATATCTAGCTCCTGGTCTGACCTTAACTCTTGTTTTAACTCTAGTCCTAACCCATGGTCCAACCCTAAACCTAGCCTTAACCCAGGACTCAACCTTAATTTTTACCTCTGGCCTAACCCAAACCTAAACCTTAAATTCTGGGTAAACATAACTTTATCTGCTGGACTAACCCTATTTCTAGGTCGTGGTCTGACCCTAACTCCTGCTTTAACTCTATTCCTAACCCATGGTGTACACTAACCCTAGCCTTAACCCAGGTTCCAACCCTAATCCTCACCTCTGGCTTAACCTAAACCTTAAATACTGGGATAACCTAACTTTAACTGCTGGACTAACCCTATTTCTAGCTCCTGGTCTGACCCTAACTCCTGATTTAACTCTATACCTAACACATGGTCTAACCCTAACCCTAGCCTTAACCCAGGACCCAACCCTAATCCTCACCTCTGACTTAACCTAAACCTTAAACTCTGGCTTAACCTATTTTAAACTGCTGGACTAATCCTATCTTTAGCCCCTAGTTTTAAACTAACTCCTGTTTTTACTCTATTCCTAACCCATGGTCTAACCCTAAGCCTAGCCTTAACCCAGGACTCATCTCTAATTCTCACCTCTGACCTAACCCAATCCTAAACCTTAAATTGTGTGATGACCTAACTTTAACTGCTGGACTAAGCCTATTTCTAGCTCCTGGGCTGACCATAACTCCTGTTTTAACTCTATTCCTAACCCATGGTCTAACCCTAACCCTAGCCTTAACCCAGGACCCAACCCTAATCGTCACCTGTGGCTTAACCTAAACCTTAAACACTGGGATAACCTAACTTTAACTGCTGGACTAACCCTATTTCTAGCTCCTGGTCTGAACCGAACTCTTGTTTTAACTCTATTCCTAACCCATGGTCTAACCCTAACTGTTGTGAATGTTAGTTATGTCTTGGCTGCTGGGAGGCTCCCTCTGGTGGCCAGGAAGGGTTTGGACAGAGACCAGGTGGGTTGTGCAGTGGGTGTTTCCTTTCCTAATTCTCTGCTTATTTAAGTCCTGGTCTGATTGCAGGCTGTTGCCGGATGTCAGTTGTACTTTGTATTTTCAGCCTGCTTAATCCTGCTCTACACCACATCTTCCCCAGATAAGTGCTTGCTCTTTATTTATTGTCTGGTTCTTTTGTTTATCTGGGTTTGTCATTTGTTGTGGTTGGTTTCAGTTTATTTCCTTCCAGGGATTTTCCCCCTCAGTGGATTGTTGAGGAACTCCCTGCAGTTCTGTGTGGAGTATAGCTCCTTTGGGTCCATGTGTTTATGGCTTGTTGAATTTGTTATAATTCTTGTTTTCTGTTCATTGGTATGGCAAGGGCACCTGGTATAGGACGGAGTTCAGATCGAGCGATCTGAGGGCCTTTTTGTACTATCAGAAAGTTGGTATTTTGTAGGGTTTTTCTCTGGCTACCATCAGTCCCTTTCCTGTCCTTTCCTATTTTAGTCAGCGGGGGCCTCACCTTTTGCTAATCCTGTCATCTACCTGTGTATTGTGTTTTTCCTATATCACCGCAGTCTTTGAATGTGGGGGGCTTGCTATTCTTGTCTATTTTCTGAGGCAGAGAGTTATTCATCTTTCCTACATTTAGGATAGTTAGTTCTCCGGCTGGGTTCGCGGTGCACAGGATGTTAGTTCACCCCTCGGCTACTTCTAGTTGTGTTGGTTAGTAAGGGAATGGCGGCCAGATTAGTTGCCAAGGCTCTTGTCACCTTTTTGCCAATGATGTGTGGTGATCTTCCATGGTTCCGGATCATAACAGTACATCCGGCCAAACAAATTTAAAGGGTACTCTTAAGAAGGAAAAAAAAAAAAAAAGCTGCTGAGAAATTTATTTATTTTTTTTTTTTGGTGTTTTTCCTCTTCTTCTTTGGGTTCTGTGGAAGATTTCTTTTGTCTAGCATGGATGAATTAGGTGAGCGTGTTGCTCATCTTGATGCTAAGGTTCGTCATATAGAGTCTTATCTTGCACAGACTCCCCTTGCAGAGCCTAAAATTCCCGTTCCTGAATTTTTTTCGGGAGATAGGTCGAGATTTTTGAGCTTCAAAAACAATTGTAGATTATTTTTTGACCTGCGCCCTAAGTCCTCAGGGAATCCTATACAGCAGGTTAAGATTGTCATCTCCTTGCTGCGTGGTGACCCTCAGGACTGGGCCTTCTCTTTAGCGTATGATGATCCGATTCTCAATGATGTGGACTCCTTTTTTCAGGCCTTGGGATTATTATATGACGAACCCAATATTGTGGACCAAGCAGAAAAGGTCTTGTTGTCCTTAACTCAGGGTTTGGATTCTGCAGAAACATTTTGTCAGAAATTTCGAAAGTGGGCGGTCCTTACCAAATGGAATGATGATGCGCTTGCGGCTCTTTTTCGCAAGGGTATTGCGGATGCTGTGAAGGATGTAATGATAGGATTTCCCGTCCCTTCTGGTCTTGATGACTCTATGACCTTGGCCATTCAGATTGATAGGCGTTTACGTGAGTGCAGGAAGATACCTGCTGGTTTTGTGCCTGTGGGACAGCCTTTGGAGCCTATGGAGTGTGATAGGGTCCTTTCTAATGCTAGTCGGCAGGGGTTGAGATGGAAGAATAGACTGTGCTTCTATTGTGGAGACGCTTCTCATAACATCTCTGTCTGCCCTAAACGTGAAAGGAGATTGTCTACTTCTGTTACTGTGGGTTCTTTGCAACCAAAGTTTCTTTTATCTGTCACATTGATTTGCTCATTGTCTTCCTTTTCTGCATTTGCCTTTGTGGACTCAGGGGCAGCGCTCAAATTGATGGATTTTGGGTTTGCTAGGGATTGTAGTTTTCCCATGGTTCCTTTGCAAACTCCTATTCCTTTAAGGGGCATTGATGCTACCCCTTTGGCAGAACATAAACCCCAATTTTGGACCCAGGTGCCTATGAGAGTTGCACCAGCGCATCAGGAAACTTGTACATTTTTAATATTGCATAATCTACAGGATACCTTGGTACTGGGATTTCCGTGGTTGCAGACCCATAATCCGGTTCTTGACTGGAGATCCTTGTCGGTAGTTAGTTGGGGTTGTCAAGGTTTGCATCAGGACCTTTCCGTGTCGTCCACGTCTGCTCAGGCAGTTGATGTTCCGGCTTTCTTGTCTGATTTCCGTGATGTATTTAATGACCAGGAATCTGATTCTCTGCCCCCACACCGGGACTGTGACTGTGCCATTGAGTTGGTGCCCGGTTGTAAATTTCCCAAGGGGCGGATTTTCAACTTGTCTGTGCCCGAACATGATACCATGCGGTCATACATCAGAGAATCATTGGAGAAGGGGCACATTCGGCCCTCATCTTCTCCTTTGGGTGCTGGATTCTTCTTTGTTGCTAAGAAAGATGGTTCATTGAGGCCTTGTATTGATTACCGTCTTCTTAATAAAATTACAGTCAAATATCAGTACCCTTTGCCTCTGATGTCTGATCTGTTTTCTAGAGTGCAGAGTGCCAAATGGTTTACGAAACTGGATCTCAAGGGTGTGTATAATCTCATCCGTATTAAGGAGGGTGATGAATGGAAGACGGCTTTTAATACTCCTGAGGGGCATTTTGAGTACCTAGTGATGCCGTTTGGGCTCACTAATGCACCCTCCGTCTTCCAGGCCTTCATGAATGACATTTTTCGGGACCTTATTGGTAAATTTTTGATTGTGTATTTGGATGACATGTTGATTTTTTCTGATGATTGGGACTCTCATGTGGGGCAAGTACGGGAGGTTTTTCAGATACTTAAGGATAATGCACTGTACGTTAAGGGGTCAAAGTGCCTCTTTGGGGTGCAAAGGATTTCCTTTTTGGGCTTCATCCTGTCTCCCTCCGCTATTGAAATGGACCCAGTTAAGGTTCAGGCTATTTACGACTGGGTGCAACCGACTTCTCTAAAATCCCTGCAGCGGTTTTTGGGGTTTGCTAATTTTTACCGTAAATTTAAAGCCAATTTTTCTGCCATTGTCAAAACTCTGACGGATTTGACAAAGAAGGGAGCTGATGCTGAGCATTGGACCCCTGAGGCTTTTGTGGCCTTCCAGGAGCTTAAAAGGCGATTCACTTCTGCCCCAGTTCTGCAGCAACCTGATGTGTCTTGCCCATTTCAAGTTGAGATCGATGCCTCAGAGATCGGAGCAGGTGCTGTTCTGTCTCAACGAGACGCTACTTCGGGTAAACTTAAGCCCTGTGCCTTTTTCTCTCGGAAGCTTGCTTCTTCTGAACGGAATTATGATGTGGGGAACCGGGAATTATTGGCTATGAAGTGGGCATTTGAAGACTGGAGGCATTGGTTGGAGGGGGCTAGGCATCAAGTGGTGGTGCTTACGGACCAGAAGAATCTCATCTATCTGGAATCGGCCAAGAGGTTGAATCCTCGGCAGGCCAGGTGGGCTTTGTTTTTTACCCGGTTTAATTTTGTGGTCTCTTTTTTGCCGGGCACCAAGAATGTTAAGGCCGATGCCCTTTCCAGGAGTTTCTGCGCTGACTCTTTGGAGGTTGTCGAACCGTCTACTATCCTGAATGATGGTGTAGTTTTCTCGGCTATTTCGCCTGATCTGCGGTTGGCACTGGCGGAATTTCAGGGGGATAAACCTGAGAGATGTCCTACAGGGAAACTGTTTGTCCCAGACCAATGGAGAGACCGAGTTGTCTCTGAGGTTCATTGCTCTGTTTTGGCGGGTCATCCTGGCATTTTTGGAACTCGGGATCTTGTGAGACGCTCTTTTTGGTGGCCTTCCCTGTCCCGAGATGTCCGTTGTTTTGTGCAGTCGTGTGGAGTTTGTTCTAGGTCCAAGCCCTGTTGTTCACGTTCTAGTGGGAAATTATTGCCTTTGCCTGTACCTAAGAAACCTTGGACGCACATCTCTATGGATTTTATTTCAGAGCTTCCCGTCTCTCAGAAAATGACTGTGATTTGGGTGATCTGTGACAGATTCTCCAAGATGGTCCACTTGGTTCCCCTATCTAAGTTGCCGTCTTCATCAGAGTTGGTGCCTTTGTTTTTGCAACATGTTGTCCGTTCGCATGGTATTCCCGAAAACATTGTTTCTGACAGAGAGGTGCAGTTTGTATCCAGGTTTTGGAAGATTTTTTGCTCCAAATTGGGTGTTCAGCTGTCTTTCTCCTCGGCGTTTCATCCCCAGACCAACGGTCAGACTGAAAAGGCTAACCAGACCCTGGAGACCTATTTACGGTGTTTTGTTTCTGCGGATCAGGATGACTGGGTTTCGTTTTTGCCTTTGGCTGAATTTGCCCTTAACAATAGAGCTAGCTCTACCACGTTGGTGTCCCCCTTTTTCTGCAATTTTGGGTATCACCCTAGGTTCCTCTCAGGGCAGCTTGAGGCGTCTGACTGTCCGGGGGTGGATTCGGTGGTCGACAGAATGCAGCAAATTTGGGGGCAGGTAGTGGATAAATTGTTTCAGTCCCAAGAAACTGCCCAAAAGTTTGCCAACCGACGTCGGACTGTTGGTCCCCGGTTTAAAGTAGGGGACATGGTGTGGTTGTCCTCTAAAAACATTCCTATGAGAGTTCCGTCTCCTAAATTTAAGCCCAGATTTATTGGACCTTATAAGATTTTGGAGATTATTAATCCTGTATCTTTCCGTTTGACTCTGCCTGCGTCATTTAAGATTCACAATGTCTTCCATAAGTCCTTGTTGAAGAAACATGTGGAGCCGGCAGTTCCTGCAGCAGCGCCTCCTGACCCTGTTTTGGTACAAGGGGATCTGGAGTATGAGGTTGAAAAAATTCTGGATTCCAGTCGCAGTAGGCGTCAGCTTCAGTACCTTGTGAAATGGAAGGGTTATGGGCAGGAGGATAACTCTTGGGTTGTGGCTTCTGACATTCATGTGGACAGGTTGGTTCGCGCCTTCCATCATGCTCATCCCAAGCGACCCGGTGGCGTGGGTGAGGGTTCGGTGACCCCTCCTCAAGGGGGGGTACTGTTGTGAATGTTAGTTATGTCTTGGCTTCTGGGAGGCTCCCTCTGGTGGCTAGGAAGGGTTTGGACAGAGACCAGGTGGGTTGTGCAGTGGGTGTTTCCTTTCCTAATTCTCTGCTTATTTAAGTCCTGGTCTGATTGCAGGCTGTTGCCGGATGTCAGTTGTACTTTGTATTTTCAGCCTGCTTAATCCTGCTCTACACCACATCTTCCCCAGATAAGTGCTTGCTCTTTATTTATTGTCTGGTTCTTTTGTTTATCTGGGTTTGTCATTTGTTGTGGTTGGTTTCAGTTTATTTCCTTCCAGGGATTTTCCCCCTCAGTGGATTGTTGAGGAACTCCCTGCAGTTCTGTGTGGAGTATAGCTCCTTTGGGTCCATGTGTTTATGGCTTGTTGAATTTGTTATAATTCTTGTTTTCTGTTCATTGGTATGACAAGGGCCCTGGTATAGGACGGAGTTCAGATCGAGCGATCTGAGGGCCTTTTTGTACTATCAGGAAGTTGGTATTTTGTAGGGTTGTTCTCTGGCTACCATCAGTCCCTTTCCTGTCCTTTCCTATTTTAGTCAGCGGGAGCCTCACCTTTTGCTAATCCTGTCATCTACCTGTGTATTGTGTTTTTCCTATATCACCGCAGTCTTTGAATGTGGGGGGCTTGCTATTCTTGTCTATTTTCTGAGGCAGAGAGCTATTCATCTTTCCTACCTTTAGGATAGTTAGTTCTCCGGCTGGGTTCGCGGTGCACAGGATGTTAGTTCACCCCTCGGCTACTTCTAGTTGTGTTGGTTAGTAAGGGGATGGCGGCCAGATTAGTTGCCAAGGCTCTTGTCACCTTTTTGCCAATGATGTGTGGTGATCTTCCATGGTTCCGGATCATAACACCTAACCCTAGCCTTAACCCAGGACCCAACCCTAATCCTCACCTCTGGCTTAACCTGAACCTTAAATTCTGGCTTAACCTAGGTTAAACTGCTGGACTAACTTTATTTCTAGCTCCTGGTCTGACCCTAACTCCTGTTTTAACTCTATTCCTAACGCATGGTGTAACCCTAACCTTATCCTTAACCCAGGACTCATCCCTAATCCTCACTTCTGGCCTAACCGAAACCTAAAACTTAAATTGTGGGATAACCTAACTTTAACTGCGGGACTACCTCTATTTCCAGCTCCTTGTCTGACCCTAACTCCTGTATTACCTCTATTCCTAACCCATGGTCTAACCCTAACCCTAGCCTTAACCCAGGACCCAACCCTATTTCTCACCTCTGGCTTAACCTAAACCTTAAATTCTGGCTTAACCTAACTTTAACTGCTGGACTAACCCTATTTCTAGCTCGTGGTCTGACCCTAACTCCTGTTTTAACTCTATTACTAACCCATAGTCTAACCCTAGCTTTACCCCAGGACC
The DNA here is from genome assembly GCF_048569485.1 of Anomaloglossus baeobatrachus. Taxonomy (NCBI): domain Eukaryota; kingdom Metazoa; phylum Chordata; class Amphibia; order Anura; family Aromobatidae; genus Anomaloglossus; species Anomaloglossus baeobatrachus. The sequence continues at coordinate 414,614,745 of NC_134353.1, read as the reverse complement.
CAACCCTAATCCTCACCTCTGGCTTAACCTAAACCTTAAACTCTGGCTTAACCTAGGTTAAACTGCTGGACTAACCCCATTTCTAGCCCCTAGTTTTAAACTAACTCCTGTTTTTACTCTATTCCTAACCCATGGTTTAACCCTAACCCTAGCCTTAACCGAGGACCCAACCCTAATTCAAACCTCTGATTTAACCTAAACCTTAAATTCTGGGATAACCTAACTTTAACTGCTGGACTAATCCTATTTCTAGATCGTGGTCTGACCCTAACTCCTGTTTTAACTCTATTACTATCCCATAGTCTAACCCTAACCCTAGCCTTAACCCAGGACCCAACCCTAATCCTCACCTCTGGCTTAACCTAAACCTTAAATTCTGGCTTAACCTAAGCTTTACTGCTGGACTAACCCTTTCTCTAGCTCCTGGTCTGACCCTAACTCCTGTTTTAACTCTATTACTAACCCATGGTCTAACCCTACCCCAGCCTTAACCCAGGACCCAACCCTATTCCTCACCTCTGACTTAACCTAAACCTTAAATACTGGGATAACCTAACTTTCACTGCTTGACTAACCCTATATCTAGCTCCTGGTCTGACCTTAACTCTTGTTTTAACTCTAGTCATAACCCATGGTCCAACCCTAACCCTAGCCTTAACCCAGGACTCAACCTTAATTTTCACCTCTGGCCTAACCCAAACCTAAACCTTAAATTCTGGGTAAACATAACTTTAACTGCTGGACTAACCCTATTTCTAGCTCGTGGTCTGACCCTAACTCCTGCTTTAACTCTATTCCTAACCCATGGTGTACACTAACCCTAGCCTTAACCCAGGTTCCAACCCTAATCCTCACCTCTGGCTTAACCTAAACCTTAAATACTGGGATAACCTAACTTTAACTGCTGGACTAACCCTATTTCTAGCTCCTGGTCTGACCCTAACTCCTGATTTAACTCTATACCTAACACATGGTCTAACCCTAACCCTAGCCTTAACCCAGGACCCAACCCTAATCCTCACCTCTGACTTAACCTAAACCTTAAACTCTGGCTTAACCTATTTTAAACTGCTGGACTAATCCTATTTTTAGCCCCTAGTTTTAGTTTTAAACTAACTCCTGTTTTTACTCTATTCCTAACCCATGGTCTAACCCTAAGCCTAGCCTTAACCCAGGACTCATCTCTAATTCTCACCTCTGACCTAACCCAATCCTAAACCTTAAATTGTGGGATGACCTAACTTTAACTGCTGGACTAAGCCTATTTCTAGCTCCTGGGCTGACCATAACTCCTGTTTTAACTCTATTCCTAACCCAGGGTCTAACCCTAACCCTAGCCTTAACCGAGGACCCAACCCTAATCGTCACCTGTGGCTTAACCTAAACCTTAAATACTGGGATAACCTAACTTTAACTGCTGGACTAACCCTATTTCTAGCTCCTGGTCTGAACTGAACTCTTGTTTTAACTCTATTCCTAACCCATGGTCTAACCCTAACTGTTGTGAATTTTAGTTATGTCTTGGCTGCTGGGAGGCTCCCTCTGGTGGCCAGGAAGGGTTTGGACAGAGACCAGGTGGGTTGTGCAGTGGGTGTTTCCTTTCCTAATTCTCTGCTTATTTAAGTCCTGGTCTGATTGCAGGCTGTTGCCGGATGTCAGTTGTACTTTGTATTTTCAGCCTGCTTAATCCTGCTCTACACCACATCTTCCCCAGATAAGTGCTTGCTCTTTATTTATTGTCTGGTTCTTTTTTTTATCTGGGTTTGTCATTTGTTGTGGTTGGTTTCAGTTTATTTCCTTCCAGGGATTTTCCCCCTCAGTGGATTGTTGAGGAACTCCCTGCAGTTCTGTGTGGAGTATAGCTCCTTTGGGTCCATGTGTTTATGGCTTGTTGAATTTGTTATAATTCTTGTTTTCTGTTCATTGGTATGGCAAGGGCACCTGGTATAGGACGGAGTTCAGATCGAGCGATCTGAGGGCCTTTTTGTACTATCAGGAAGTTGGTATTTTGTAGGGTTTTTCTCTGGCTACCATCAGTCCCTTTCCTGTCCTTTCCTATTTTAGTCAGCGGGGGCCTCACCTTTTGGTAATCCTGTCATCTACCTGTGTATTGTGTTTTTCCTATATCACCGCAGTCTTTGAATGTGGGGGGCTTGCTATTCTTGTCTATTTTCTGAGGCAGAGAGTTGTTCATCTTTCCTACCTTTAGGATAGTTAGTTCTCCGGCTGGGTTCGCGGTGCACAGGATGTTAGTTCACCCCTCGGCTACTTCTAGTTGTGTTGGTTAGTAAGGGGATGGCGGCCAGATTAGTTGCCAAGGCTCTTGTCACCTTTTTGCCAATGATGTGTGGTGATCTTCCATGGTTCCGGATCATAACAGTACATCCGGCCAAACAAATTTAAAGGGTACTCTTAAGAAGGAAAAAAAAAAAAAAAGCTGCTGAGAAATTTATTTATTTTTTTTTTTTGGTGTTTTTCCTCTTCTTCTTTGGGTTCTGTGGAAGATTTCTTTTGTCTAGCATGGATGAATTGGGTGAGCGTGTTGCTCATCTTGATGCTAAGGTTCGTCATATAGAGTCTTATCTTGCACAGACTCCCCTTGCAGAGCCTAAAATTCCCGTTCCTGAATTTTTTTCGGGAGGTAGGTCGAGATTTTTGAGCTTCAAAAACAATTGTAGATTATTTTTTGACCTGCGCCCTAAGTCCTCAGGGAATCCTGTACAGCAGGTTAAGATTGTCATCTCCTTGCTGCGTGGTGACCCTCAGGACTGGGCCTTCTCTTTAGCGTCTGATGATCCGATTCTCAATGATGTGGACTCCTTTTTTCAGGCCTTGGGATTATTATATGACGAACCCAATATTGTGGACCAAGCAGAAAAGGTCTTGTTGTCCTTAACTCAGGGTTTGGATTCTGCAGAAACATTTTGTCAGAAATTTCGAAAGTGGGCGGTCCTTACCAAATGGAATGATGATGCGCTTGCGGCTCTTTTTCGCAAGGGTATTGCGGATGCTGTGAAGGATGTAATGGTAGGATTTCCCGTCCCTTCTGGTCTTGATGCCTCTATGACCTTGGCCATTCAGATTGATAGGCGTTTACGTGAGCGCAGGAAGATACCTGCTGGTTTTGTGCCTGTGGGACAGCCTTTGGAGCCTATGGAGTGTGATAGGGTCCTTTCTAATGCTAGTCGGCAGGGGTTCAGATGGAAGAATAGACTGTGCTTCTATTGTGGAGACGCTTCTCATAACATCTCTGTCTGCCCTAAATGTGAAAGGAGATTGTCTACTTCTGTTACTGTGGGTTCTTTGCAACCAAAGTTTCTTTTGTCTGTCACATTGATTTGCTCATTGTCTTCCTTTTCTGCATTTGCCTTTGTGGACTCAGGGGCAGCGCTCAATTTGATGGATTTTGGGTTTGCTAGGGATTGTGGTTTTCCCATGGTTCCTTTGCAAACTCCTATTCCTTTAAGGGGCATTGATGCTACCCCTTTGGCAGAAAATAAACCCCAATTTTGGACCCAGGTGCCTATGAGAGTTGCACCAGCGCATCAGGAAACTTGTACATTTTTAGTATTGCATAATCTACAGGATACCTTGGTACTGGGATTTCCGTGGTTGCAGACCCATAATCCGGTTCTTGACTGGAGATCCTTGTCGGTAGTTAGTTGGGGTTGTCAAGGTTTGCATCAGGACCTTTCCGTGTCGTTCACGTCTGCTCAGGCAGTTGATGTTCCGGCTTTCTTGTCTGATTTCCGTGATGTATTTAATGACCAGGAATCTGATTCTCTGCCCCCACACCGGGACTGTGACTGTGCCATTGAGTTGGTGCCCGGTTGTAAATTTCCCAAGGGGCGGATTTTCAACTTGTCTGTGCCCGAACATGATGCCATGCGGTCATACATCAGAGAATCATTGGAGAAGGGGCACATTCGGCCCTCATCTCCTTTGGGTGCTGGATTCTTCTTTGTTGCTAAGAAAGATGGTTCATTGAGGCCTTGTATTGATTACCATCTTCTTAATAAAATTACAGTCAAATATCAGTACCCTTTGCCTCTGATGTCTGATCTGTTTTCTAGAGTGCAGAGTGCCAAATGGTTTACGAAACTGGATCTCAAGGGTGTGTATAATCTCATCCATATTAAGGAGGGTGATGAATGGAAAACGGCTTTTAATACTCCTGAGGGGCATTTTGAGTACCTAGTGATGCCGTTTGGGCTCACTAATGCACCCTCCGTCTTCCAGGCCTTCATGAATGACATTTTTCGGGACCTTATTGGTAAATTTTTGATTGTGTATTTGGATGACATGTTGATTTTTTTTGATGATTGGGACTCTCATGTGGGGCAAGTACGGGAGGTTTTTCAGATACTTAAGGATAATGCACTGTACGTTAAGGGGTCAAAGTGCCTCTTTGGGGTGCAAAGGATTTCCTTTTTGGGCTTCATCCTGTCTCCCTCCGCTATTGAAATGGACCCAGTTAAGGTTCAGGCTATTTACGACTGGGTGCAACCGACTTCTCTAAAATCCCTGCAGCGGCTTTTGGGGTTTGCTAATTTTTACCGTAAATTTATAGCCAATTTTTCTGCCATTGTCAAAACTCTGACAGATTTGACAAAGAAGGGAGCTGATGCTGAGCATTGGACCCCTGAGGCTTTTGTGGCCTTCCAGGAGCTTAAAAGGCGATTCACTTCTGCCCCAGTTCTGCAGCAACCTGATGTGTCTTGCCCATTTCAAGTTGAGATCGATGCCTCAGAGATCGGAGCAGGTGCTGTTCTGTCTCAACGAGACGCTACTTCGGGTAAACTTAAGCCCTGTGCCTTTTTCTCTCGGAAGCTTACTTCTTCTGAACGGAATTATGATGTGGGGAACCGGGAATTATTGGCTATGAAGTGGGCATTTGAAGAGTGGAGGCATTGGTTGGAGGGGGCTAGGCATCAAGTGGTGGTGCTTACGGACCACAAGAATCTCATCTATCTGGAATCGGCCAAGAGGTTGAATCCTCGGCAGGCCAGGTGGGCTTTGTTTTTTACCCGGTTTAATTTTGTGGTCTCTTTTTTGCCGGGCACCAAGAATGTTAAGGCCGATGCCCTTTCCAGGAGTTTCTGCGCTGACTCTTTGGAGGTTGTCGAACCGTCTACTATCCTGAATGATGGTGTAGTTTTCTCGGCTATTTCGCCTGATCTGCGGTTGGCACTGGCGGAATTTCAGGGGGATAAACCTGAGAGATGTCCTACAGGGAAACTGTTTGTCCCAGACCAATGGAAAGACCGAGTTGTCTCTGAGGTTCATTGCTCTGTTTTGGCGGGTCATCCTGGCATTTTTGGTACTCGGGATCTTGTGAGACGCTCTTTTTGGTGGCCTTCCCTGTCCCGAGATGTCCGTCGTTTTGTGCACTCGTGTGGAGTTTGTTCTAGGTCCAAGCCCTGTTGTTCACGTTCTAGTGGGCTATTATTGCCTTTGCCTGTACCTAAGAAACCTTGGACGCACATCTCTATGGATTTTATTTCAGAGCTTCCCGTCTCTCAGAAAATGACTGTGATTTGGGTGATCTGTGACAGATTCTCCAAGATGGTCCACTTGGTTCCCCTATCTAAGTTGCCGTCTTCATCAGAGTTGGTGCCTTTGTTTTTGCAACATGTTGTCCGTTCGCATGGTATTCCCGAAAACATTGTTTCTGACAGAGAGGTGCAGTTTGTATCCAGGTTTTGGAAGATTTTTTGCTCCAAATTGGGTGTTCAGCTGTCTTTCTCCTCGGTGTTTCATCCCCAGACCAACGGTCAGACTGAAAAGGCTAACCAGACCCTGGAGACCTATTTACGGTGTTTTGTTTCTGCGGATCAGGATGACTGGGTTTCGTTTTTGCCTTTGGCTGAATTTGCCCTTAACAATAGAGCTAGCTCTACCACGTTGGTGTCCCCCTTTTTCTGCAATTTTGGGTATCACCCTAGGTTCCTCTCAGGGCAGCTTGAGGCGTCTGACTGTCCGGGGGTGGATTCGGTGGTCGACAGAATGCAGCAGATTTGGGGGCAGGTAGTGGATAAATTGTTTCAGTCCCAAAAAACTGCCCAAAAGTTTGCCAACCGACGTCGGACTGTTGGTCCCCGGTTTAAAGTAGGGGACATGGTGTGGTTGTCCTCTAAAAACATTCCTATGAGAGTTCCGTCTCCTAAATTTAAGCCCAGATTTATTGGACCTTATAAGATTTCGGAGATTATTAATCCTGTATCTTTCCGTTTGACTCTGCCTGCGTCATTTAAGATTCACAATGTCTTCCATAAGTCCTTGTTGAAGAAACATGTGAAGCCGGCAGTTCCTGCAGCAGCGCCTCCTGACCCTGTTTTGGTACAAGGGGATCTGGAGTATGAGGTTGAAAAAATTCTGGATTCCCGTCGCAGTAGGCGTCAGCTTCAGTACCTTGTGAAATGGAAGGGTTATGGGCAGGAGGATAACTCTTGGGTTGTGGCTTCTGACATTCATGCGGACAGGTTGGTTCGCGCCTTCCATCATGCTCATCCCGAGCGACCCGGTGGCGTGGGTGAGGGTTCGGTGACCCCTCCTCAAGGGGGGGTACTGTTGTGAATGTTAGTTATGTCTTGGCTGCTGGGAGGCTCCCTCTGGTGGCCAGGAAGGGTTTGGACAGAGACCAGGTGGGTTGTGCAGTGGGTGTTTCCTTTCCTAATTCTCTGCTTATTTAAGTCCTGGTCTGATTGCAGGCTGTTGCCGGATGTCAGTTGTACTTTGTATTTTCAGCCTGCTTAATCCTGCTCTACACCACATCTTCCCCAGATAAGTGCTTGCTCTTTATTTATTGTCTGGTTCTTTTGTTTATCTGGGTTTGTCATTTGTTGTGGTTGGTTTCAGTTTATTTCCTTCCAGGGATTTTCCCCCTCAGTGGATTGTTGAGGAACTCCCTGCAGTTCTGTGTGGAGTATAGCTCCTTTGGGTCCATGTGTTTATGGCTTGTTGAATTTGTTATAATTCTTGTTTTCTGTTCATTGGTATGACAAGGGCACCTGGTATAGGACGGAGTTCAGATCGAGCGATCTGAGGGCCTTTTTGTACTATCAGGAAGTTGGTATTTTGTAGGGTTTTTCTCTGGCTACCATCAGTCCCTTTCCTGTCCTTTCCTATTTTAGTCAGCGGGGGCCTCACCTTTTGCTAATCCTGTCATCTACCTGTGTATTGTGTTTTTCCTATATCACCGCAGTCTTTGAATGTGGGGGGCTTGCTATTCTTGTCTATTTTCTGAGGCAGAGAGCTATTCATCTTTCCTACCTTTGGATAGTTAGTTCTCCGGCTGGGTTCGCGGTGCACAGGATGTTAGTTCACCCCTCGGCTACTTCTAGTTGTGTTGGTTAGTAAGGGGATGGCGGCCAGATTAGTTGCCAAGGCTCTTGTCACCTTTTTGCCAATGATGTGTGGTGATCTTCCATGGTTCTGGATCATAACACCTAACCCTAGCCTTAACCCAGGACCCAACCCTAATCCTCACCTCTGGCTTAACCTGAACCTTAAATTCTGGCTTAACCTAGGTAAACTGCTGGACTAACCCTATTTCTAGCCCCTAGTTTTAAACTAACTCCTGTTTTTACTCTATTCCTAACCCAAGTTGTACCGCTAACCATAGCCTTAACCCAGGACTCATCCCTAATCCTCACCTCTGGCCTAACCCAAACCTAAACCATAAATTCTATGATAACATAACTTTAACTGCAGGACTAACCCTATTTCTATCTCCTGGTCTGACCCTAACTCCTGCATTAACTCTATTCCTAACCCATGGTCTAACCCTAACCCTAGCTTTAACCCAGGACCCAACCCTAATCCTCACCTCTGGCTTAACCTAAACCTTAAATTCTGGCTTAACTTAAGTTTAGCTGCTGGACTAACCCTATTTCTAGCCCCTGGTCTGACCCTATCTCGTGCTTTAACTGTATTCCTAACCCATGGTGTAACTCTAACCCTAGCCTTAACCCAGGACCCAACCCTAATCGTCACCTCTGGCTTAACCTAAACCTTAAATACTGGGATAACTTAACTTTAACTGCTAAACTAACCCTATTTCTAGCTCCTGGTGTGACCCTAACTCCTGTTTTAACTCTATTCCTAACCCATGGTCTAACCCTAACCCTAGCCTTAACCCAGCACCCAAACCTAATCCTCACCTCTGGCTTCACCTGAACCTTAAATTCTGGCTTACCCTAAGTTAAACTGCTGGACTAACCCTATTTCTAGCCCCTAGTTTTAAACTAACTCCTGTTTTTACTCTATTCCTAACCCATGGTGTAACCCTAACCCTAGCCTTAACCCAGGACCCAACCCTAATCGTCACCTCTGGCTTAACCTACACCTTAAATACTGGGATAACCTAACTTTAACTGCGGGACTAACATTATTTCTAGCTCCTGGTAAGACCCTAACTCCTGCTATAACTCTATTCCTAACCCATGGTTCAACCCTACCCCTAGCCATAACCCAGGACCCAACCCTAATCCTCACCTCTGGCTTAACCTAAACCTTAAATTTTGGCCTAACCTAAGTTTAACTGCTGGAGTAACCCTATTTCTAGCCCCTGGTCTAACCCTAACTCGTGCTTTAACTCTATTCCTAACCCATGGTGTAACTCTAACCCTAGCCTTAACTCAGGACTCAACCCTAATCCTCACCTCTGGCCTAACCCAAACCTAAACCTTAAATTCTGGGATAACCTAACTTTAACTCCTGGACTAACCCTATTTCTAGTTCATGGTCTGACCCTAACTCCTGTTTTAACTCTTTTACTAACCAATGGTCTAACCTCAACCCTAGCCTTAACCTAGGACCCAACCCTAATCCTCACCTCTGGCTTAACCTAAACATTAAATTCTGGATTAACTTAAAGTTTAACTGCTGTACTAACCCTATTTCTAGCCCCTGGTCTGACACTAACTCCTTCTTTAACTATATTCCTAACCCAGGGTGTAACCCTAACCCTAGCCTTAACCCAGGACCCAACCCTAATCCTCACCTCTGGCTTAACCTAAACCTTAAATTCTGGCTTAACCTAACTTTAACTGCTGGACTAACTCTATTTCTAGCTCCTGGTCTTATCCTAACTCCTGTTTCAACTCTATTCCTAACCCATGGTCTAACCCTAACCCTAGCCTTAACCCAGCACCCAACTCTAATCCTCACCTCTGGCTTAACCTAAACCCTAAATTCTGGCTTAACCAAGGTTAAACTGCTGGAGTAGTCCTATTTTTAGCCCCTAGTTTTAAACTAACTCCTGTTTTTACTCTATTCCTAACCCATGGTCTAACCCTAACCCTAGCCTTAACTCAGGACTCATCTCTAATTCTCACCTCTGACCTAACCCAAACCTAAACCTTAAATTATGGGATTACCTAACTTTACCTGCGGGACTAACCCTATTTCTAGCTCCTGGTCTGACCCTAACTCCTGTTTTAACTCTATTCCTAACCCACGGTCTAACCCTAACCCTAGCCCTAACCCAGGACCCAACCCTAATCCTCACCTCTGGCTTAACCTAAACCTTAAATTCTGGGTTAACCTAAGTTTAACTGCTGGACTAACCCCATTTCTAGCCCCTGGTCTGACCCTAACTCGTGCTTTAACTCTATTCCTAACCCATGGTGTAACTTTAACAATAGCCTTAACCCAGGACCCAACTCTAATCGTCACCTCTGGCTTAACCTAAACCTTAAATACTGGGATAACCTAACTTTAACTGCTGGACTAACCCTATTTCTAGCTCCTGGTCTAACCCTAACTTCTGCTTTAACTCTATTCCTAGCCCATGGTCTAACCCTAACCTTAGCCTTAACCCAGGACCTAACCCTAATCCTCACCTCTGGCTTAACCTGAACCTTAAATTCTGGCTTAACCTAGGTGAAACTGCTGGACTAACCCTATTTCTATCCCCTAGTTTTAAACTTACTCCTGTTTTTCCTCTATTCATAACCCATGGTGTAACCCTCACCCTAGCCTTAACCCAGGACTCATCCCTAATCCTCACCTCTGGCCTAACCCAAACCTAAACCTTAAATTCTGGGATAACTTAACTTTAACTGCGGGACTAACCGTATTTCTAGCTCCTGGTCTGACCCTATCTTCTCCTTTAACTCTATTCCTAGCCCATGGTCTAACCCTAACCCTAGCCTTAACCCAGGACCCAACCCTAATCCTCACCTCTGGCTTAACCTGAACCTTAAATTCTGGCTTAACCTAGGTGAAACTGCTGGACTAACCCTATTTCTATCCCCTAGTTTTAAACTTACTTCTGTTTTTGCTCTATTCATAACCCATGGTGTAACCCTCACCCTAGCCTTAACCCAGGACTCATCCCTAATCCTCACCTCTGGCCTAACCCAAACCTAAACCTTAAATTCTGGGATAACTTAACTTTAACTGCGGGACTAACCGTTTTTCTAGCTCCTGGTCTGACCCTATCTTCTGCTTTAACTCTATTCCTAACCCATAGTCTAACCCTAACTCTAGCCTTAACCCAGGACCCAACCCTAATCCTCACCTCTGGCTTAACCTAAACCTTAAATTCTGGCTTAACCTAAGTTTAACTGCTGGACTAACCCTATTTCTAGCCCCTGGTCTGACCCTAACTCGTGCTTTAACTCTATTCCTAACCCATGGTGTAACTCTAACCCTAACCTTAACCCAGGACTCAACCCTAATCCTCACCTTTGGCCTAACCCAAACCTAAACCTTAATCTCGTGGATAACCTAACTTTAACTGCTGGACTAACCCTATTTCTAGCCCCTGGTCTGACCCTAACTCCTGCTTTAACTCTATTCCTAATCCAGGGTGTAACCCTAACCCTAGCCTTAACCCAGGACGCAACCCTAATCCTCACCTCTGGCTTAACCTAAACCTTAAATTCTGGCTTAACTTAAGTTTAGCTGCTGGACTAACCCTATTTCTAGCCCCTGGTCTGACTCTATCTAGTGCTTTAATTCTATTCCTAACCCATGGTGTAACTCAAACCCTAGCCTTAACCCAGGACCCAACCCTAATCGTCACCTCTGGCTTAACCTACACCTTAAATACTGGGATAACCTAATTTTAACTGCGGGACTAACCGTATTTCTAGCTCCTGGTCAGACCCTTACTCCTGCTTTAACTCTATTCCCAACCCATGGTCTAACCCTAACCCTAGCCATAACCCAGGACCCAACCCTAATCCTCACCTCTGGCTTAACCTAAACCTTAAATTTTGGCTTAACCTAAGTTTAACTGCTGGAGTAACCCTATTTCTAGCCCCTGGTCTAACCCTAACTCGTGCTTTAACTCTATTCCTAACCCATGGTGTAACTCTAACCCTAGATTTAACTCAGGACTCAACCCTAATCCTCACCTCTGGCCTAACCCAAACCTAAACCTTAAATTCTGGGATAACCTAACTTTAACTCCTGGACTAACCCTATTTCTAGTTCATGGTCTGACCCTAACTCCTGTTTTAACTCTATTACTAACCAATGGTCTAACCTCAACCCTAGCCTTAACCCAGGACCCAACCCTAATCCTCACCTCTGGCTTAACCTAAACATTAAATTCTGGATAAACTTAAGTTTAACTGCTGGACTAACCCTATTTCTAGCCCCTGGTCTGACACTAACTTCTTCTTTAACTCTATTCCTAACCCAGGGTGTAACCCTAACCCTAGCCTTAACCCAGGACCCAACCCTAATCCTCACCTCTGGCTTAACCTAAACCTTAAATTCTGGCTTAACCTAACTTTAACTGCTGGACTAACCCTATTTCTAGCTCCTGGTCTTACCCTAACTCCTGTTTCAACTCTATTCCTAACCCATGGTCTAACCCTAACCCTAGCCTTAACCCAGCACCCAACCCTAATCCTCACCTCTGGCTTAACCTAAACCCTAAATTCTGGCTTAACCAAGGTTAAACTGCTGGAGTAGTCCTATTTTTAGCCCCTAGTTTTAAACTAACTCCTGTTTTTACTCTATTCCTAACCCATGGTCTAACCCTAGCCTTAACTCAGGACTCATCTCTAATTCTCACCTCTGACCTAACCCAAACCTAAACCTTAAATTATGGGATTACCTAACTTTAACTGCTGGACTAAGCCTATTTCTAGCTCCTGGTCTGACCGTAAATCCTGTTTTAACTCTATTCCTAACCCATGGTCTAACCCTAACCCTAGCCTTAACCCAGGACCCAACCCTAATCGTCACCTCTGGCTTAACCTAAACCTTAAATTCTGGGATAACCTAACTTTACCTGCGGGACTAACCCTATTTCTAGCTCCTGGTCTGACCCTATCTTCTGCTTTAACTCTATTCCTAACCCATAGTCTAACCCTAACCCTAGCCTTAACCCAGGACCCAACCCTAATCCTCACCTCTGGCTTAACCTGAACCTTAAATTCTGGCTTAACCTAGGTGAAACTGCTGGACTAACCCTATTTCTATCCCCTAGTTTTAAACTTACTCCTGTTTTTGCTCTATTCATAACCCATGGTGTAACCCTCACCCTAGCCTTAACCCAGGACTCATCCCTAATCCTCACCTCTGGCCTAACCCAAACCTAAACCTTAAATTCTGGGATAACAACTTTAACTGCGGGACTAACCGTATTTCTAGCTCCTGGTCTGACCCTATCTTCTGCTTTAACTCTATTCCTAACCCATAGTCTAACCCTAACCCTAGCCTTAACCCAGGACCCAACCCTAATCCTCACCTCTGGCTTAACCTAAACCTTAAATTCTGGCTTAACCTAAGTTTAACTGCTGGACTAACCCTATTTCTAGTCCCTGGTCTGACCCTAACTCGTGCTTTAACTCTATTCCTAACCCATGGTGTAACTCTAACCCTAGCCTTAACCCAGGACTCAACCCTAATCCTCACCTTTGGCCTAACCCAAACCTAAACCTTAATCTCTGGGATAACCTAACTTTAACTGCTGGACTAACCCTATTTCTAGTTCATGGTCTGACCCTAACTCCTGTTTTAACTCTATTACTAAACAATGGTCTAACCTCAACCCTAGCCTTAACCCAGGACCCAACCCTAATCCTCTCCTCTGGCTTAACCTAAACCTTAAATTCTGGCTTAACCTAAGTTTAACTGCTAGACTAACCCTATTTCTAGCCCCTGGTCTGACCCTAACTCCTGCTTTAACTCTATTCCTAATCCAGGGTGTAACCCTAACCCTAGCCTTAACCCAGGACGCAACCCTAATCCTCACCTCTGGCTTAACCTAAACCTTAAATTCTGGCTTAACCAAGGTTAAACTGCTGGACTAATCCTATTTTTAGCCCCTAGTTTTAAACTAACTCCTGTTTTTACTCTATTCCTAACCCATGGTCTAACCCTAACCCTAGCCTTAACCCAGGACTCATCTCTAATTCTCACCTGTGACCTAATCTTAACCTAAACCTTAAATTCTGGGATAACCTAACTTTACCTGCGGGACTAACCCTATTTCTAGCTCCTGGTCTGACCCTAACTCCTGCTTTAACTCTATTCCTAACCCATGGTCTAACCCTAACCCTAGCCCTAACCCAGGACCCAACCCTAATCCTCACCTCTGGCTTAACCTAAACCTTAAATTCTGGGTTACCCTAAGTTTAACTGCTGGACTAACCTTATTTCTAGCCCCTGGTCTGACCCTAACTCGTGCTTTAACTCTATTCCTAACCCATGGTGTAACTCTAACCCTAGCCTTAACCCAGGACCCAACCCTAATCATCACCTCTGGCTTAACCTAAACCTTAAATACTGGGATAACCTAAATTTAACTGCTGGACTAACCCTATTTCTAGCTCCTGGTCTGACCCTAACTCCTGTTTTAACTCTATTCCTAACCCAAGGTCTAACCCTAACCTTAAACTTAACCCAGGACCCAACCCTAATCCTCACCTCTGGCTTAACCTAAACCTTAAATTCTGGGATAACCTAACTTTAACTGCCGGACTACCCGTATTTCTAGCTCCTGGTCTGATCCTAAATCCTGCTTTAACTCTATTCCTAACCCATGGTCTAACCCTAACCCTAGCCTTAACCTAGGACCAAACCCTAATCGTCACCTCTGGCTTAACCTAAACCTTAAATTCTGGCTTAACCTAAGTTTAACTGCTGGACTAACCCTATTTCTAGCCCCTGGTCTGACCCTAACTCGTGCTTTAACTCTATTCCTAACCCATGGTGTAACTCTAACCCTAGCCTTAACCCAGGACTCAACCCTAATCCTCACCTTTGGCCTAACCGAAACCTAAACCTTAATCTCTGGGATAACCTAACTTTAACTGCTGGACTAACCCTATTTCTAGCCCCTGGTCTGACCCTAACTCCTGCTTTAACTCTATTCCTAATCCAGGGTGTAACCCTAACCCTAGCCTTAACCCAGGACGCAACCCTAATCCTCACCTCTGGCTTAACCTAAACCTTAAATTCTGGCTTAACTTAAGTTTAGCTGCTGGACTAACCCTATTTCTAGCCCCTGGTCTGACTCTATCTAGTGCTTTAATTCTATTCCTAACCCATGGTGTAACTCTAACCATAGCCTTAACCCAGGACCCAACCCTAATCGTCACCTCTGGCTTAACCTACACCTTAAATACTGGGATAACCTAACTTTAACTGCGGGACTAACCGTATTTCTAGCTCCTGGTCAGACCCTAACTCCTACTTTAACTCTATTCCTAACCCATGGTCTAAGCCTAACCCTAGCCATAACCCAGGACCCAACCCTAATCCTCACCTCTGGCTTAACCTAAACCTTAAATTCTGGCTTAACCTAAGTTTAACTGCTGGACTAACCCTATTTCTAGTCCCTGGTCTGACCCTAACTCGTGCTTTAACTCTATTCCTAACCCATGGTGTAACTCTAACCCTAGCCTTAACCCAGGACTCAACCCTAATCCTCACCTTTGGCCTAACCCAAACCTAAACCTTAATCTCTGGGATAACCTAACTTTAACTGCTGGACTAACCCTATTTCTAGTTCATGGTCTGACCCTAACTCCTGTTTTAACTCTATTACTAAACAATGGTCTAACCTCAACCCTAGCCTTAACCCAGGACCCAACCCTAATCCTCTCCTCTGGCTTAACCTAAACCTTAAATTCTGGCTTAACCTAAGTTTAACTGCTAGACTAACCCTATTTCTAGCCCCTGGTCTGACCCTAACTCCTGCTTTAACTCTATTCCTAATCCAGGGTGTAACCCTAACCCTAGCCTTAACCCAGGACGCAACCCTAATCCTCACCTCTGGCTTAACCTAAACCTTAAATTCTGGCTTAACCAAGGTTAAACTGCTGGACTAATCCTATTTTTAGCCCCTAGTTTTAAACTAACTCCTGTTTTTACTCTATTCCTAACCCATGGTCTAACCCTAACCCTAGCCTTAACCCAGGACTCATCTCTAATTCTCACCTGTGACCTAATCTTAACCTAAACCTTAAATTCTGGGATAACCTAACTTTACCTGCGGGACTAACCCTATTTCTAGCTCCTGGTCTGACCCTAACTCCTGCTTTAACTCTATTCCTAACCCATGGTCTAACCCTAACCCTAGCCCTAACCCAGGACCCAACCCTAATCCTCACCTCTGGCTTAACCTAAACCTTAAATTCTGGGTTACCCTAAGTTTAACTGCTGGACTAACCTTATTTCTAGCCCCTGGTCTGACCCTAACTCGTGCTTTAACTCTATTCCTAACCCATGGTGTAACTCTAACCCTAGCCTTAACCCAGGACCCAACCCTAATCATCACCTCTGGCTTAACCTAAACCTTAAATACTGGGATAACCTAAATTTAACTGCTGGACTAACCCTATTTCTAGCTCCTGGTCTGACCCTAACTCCTGTTTTAACTCTATTCCTAACCCAAGGTCTAACCCTAACCTTAAACTTAACCCAGGACCCAACCCTAATCCTCACCTCTGGCTTAACCTAAACCTTAAATTCTGGGATAACCTAACTTTAACTGCCGGACTACCCGTATTTCTAGCTCCTGGTCTGATCCTAAATCCTGCTTTAACTCTATTCCTAACCCATGGTCTAACCCTAACCCTAGCCTTAACCTAGGACCAAACCCTAATCGTCACCTCTGGCTTAACCTAAACCTTAAATTCTGGCTTAACCTAAGTTTAACTGCTGGACTAACCCTATTTCTAGCCCCTGGTCTGACCCTAACTCGTGCTTTAACTCTATTCCTAACCCATGGTGTAACTCTAACCCTAGCCTTAACCCAGGACTCAACCCTAATCCTCACCTTTGGCCTAACCGAAACCTAAACCTTAATCTCTGGGATAACCTAACTTTAACT